>NW_004087057.1:0-57535 GCF_000220395.1 Ichthyophthirius multifiliis
TTTATTTCTAAAACTCCTTTGATTAACTTTATATAACTTCCGCTATAAAATTTAAAGTAATATCCATTATCATTGACAATTTAATTAATGTTACCGTCCCATGGTTTAAAATGCATATATCTTGTTTGATTTATATTTTTAAAAATTATTTCTAATTATTAAGTAGTTTCTTATTTTTTCTTAATTTCATATTAATTACAAAACTACATTAATAAATCAAATTCGCTATCATTTTTTAAATTTTCCTTATTTTCTTATTACTAATTTTAAATATTTTCTAAATGTTGCTATTAAATTTCGATTTTTTCTATGCTTGCTCTTTTTTATTGTAACTTTTAATTTTGATCTTTTACATTCAAAATACTTATTAAATCTTAAACAGAATCAGTAAATAAATCTATATCGTCTTACATTAAGTTAATTTATAATAATGTATATTTAAAAATTATAAATTAATTTATATATATTTTATAAAAAAATTGTTTAAATTAAAAAATATTCAAAAAAAAATTATTTATGTAAATAAAGGTATAAAATAAAAATAGTAAATTAATATATAATTTTAAATAAAAACTTATATTTCTAATAAATGTTACAATAAATAATATATTTTTTCGAATATCATTTATTATTATTGATTATATAAAAACAAAAAAACAGTTCATAAATATTAATATAAAAAAATATTTATATTTTTAATAATTAATAAATATTAATATTTTTTATTATAATAAATATTAATTATATAATGAGATAAAATTCAATTATAAAAATTTATTCAATATAAAATTTAATTTAAGAATGTTTAAAATTATAAATGTCAAAAAACTAATAAAAAAAAATTATGTTTAATAAAATATAATTATTTAGTATATAAATATTAAAAAATATTTAAAATAAAATTAATTTTATTAAAAATTTTATAAATATAAAGTTTTTGAAATATATTATTAAAAATTTTAATAAAAATTAAAAAATATAAATATGCGAAACTTATAATAGAGATAATATAAATAAAAGCTTTTTTATAATGAAATTATATTTTTAATTAAAAAAATAATCTGATTACAAATATATGTAAATATAATATGCTTTTTTCATAATTTTCAATTGTATTAGATATTCTAATGTTTTTATTTTACTCTATAAAATTTTATTTACAATATAAAATATAGTTATTTATTTTTTATGTCTTTTTTAGTTAATTCACTATTTAAAAATATGAAAAAACAAAATAAAATATAAATAAAATAATATTTGTAAAGTTAAATTTAATTTATTATAGCATATAAAAAAAAATTTTTTGGTTTTTTTAAATTAAATATAATATTTTTTAAAGCTATAAATATGATTGTAATATTTAATTTCATAATATTTTCTATTATCATTCATTTATATTTAAATTATAAAAATTTAACTAATTAATATGAAAATATTTATCTATTAATTACTATTAATTATAATTTTAATTTTTATATTTATAAGTTAAAAAATATTTATACATTATTAAATTTTTTAAAACTTTATTTACATATATATATATATATATGTTATAATTTCTGATTATATTTATTATTATTAAATGTTAGAAGTTTATTTTATTATACCAAAATAATAAAAATTATTATAATTATTTAATAATTATATTAAATTAATATAAATTTATTGAATAAATAGTCATAAATTTTTAAAAATTTATACAATAAATAGATATATATTATATAAAAACAGTGATATAACAAATTTTTAATATAAAATAAATTAATTAAATTCATAAAAGTTAACAAAAAAATTTTTTAATATATATAAAATAAAAATTGTAATATAATATTTCTTAACCAACTAAACTATAGTAATAAACAGTATAAAAATTATATTTATATGTTTTAGATTAAACTAAAAAAATATAAAAAATAAAACCATAAATATAATAAATTGACCTAATTAATATAAAATGCAACAAAGTAGAAAAATATAAATTTTTAATTTAAAAAATCCAAAAAACTTATAGAATTTGAATTATAAATTAACAGAAAGCTATAAAAGTTCAATTTAAGAATTATAGATTCAATTATTTTTAGTAAAAAAAGGAATTTTAGTATTAGTGAAATTTTACATAGTTTAGATATTGAATATTCTTTTATTGTTACACTTTAATATTAGTTTCTGGTAAAAATCTTATTTTGAAAAATTAAAATCTTTAAAATGTTTTTACTTTTTTAAAAAAAATAGATTTTATGTTAATATAAACATAAGTTTTAATTTTCTAATAATAAGATTATTAATAAAGATTAAAATATATACATTATCTTATTTTAATAAGATAATTAATATTAATATAATATAATATAATATTAAATTAAATATAAGAAATATATAAAATATTTAAAATATTGTAAAATAATTGTATATATAAGTAAATATTTTAATTTAATAACTTTTTTTAATTAAAAATATAAATAATAGTTTGTTATAAACTAATTTAAATGCTTAAAAAACATTATTTTTAAATTTTTAATATTTATTTTTAATAATAATAATTATTTTTATTGTAGATTATATATACAATTTCCATTATTTTATTTTTTTGTATATTTGTATAAAATTAATACTTTTAAATAATATTTTAATTATTAATTAAAAAAATTATATGAAGTTTTTGTTATTATATATTATTTCACTTAATATTAAAAAATCACTAATAATAATAAAAAAAAAAAAAATTAATATAAAAAATAAATTTATAAACCTAAAAAATATTAATAATTCATATTTATCGAAAAATTAAAAATTATATTTTTACATTAATATTGATAGATAAATTAATTTATTATGAAATCTAATAAATAATATTTAAAACATAAAATCACTAGGTTTCTTCCATAGCACAAATAAAGCCTTTTTACTAATAATTATTATCTTTAGTATAAGCTTCAGAGGATAAATCTGAATATTTTTATTAATTAGTAGTATTAACAACAAATATATAATCATATTAATTATAAGACTCATAATAGTCAACTAAAAGTAAAGGATAAAGTTTTTTAATATCACTTCTTGTAATTTTCGAATCCAAAGGTTAATAATTATTTTATCTGCATTTCCATTAAACTAAGCAAATATAATCTGATTCGAAATCGTCTTTATATATTTATTTTATCAATTAGGGTTAATCATGTTCGAGAATTCCATGATCGGGTAATTAAGTTATATCTTAAGATATATCAAATTAAACAAATTTATTTCTTAAAAGCTTCTTTTTGTGATTTGTTGGAGAATAAGATACTTCGATTTGGGGAATATTAATATTTTTTGCTTGTTAATCTATAAAATATATTTTTATTTATTTTTAATTATTTTTATTTTACTTTCAAATTCTTTTATTAAATCTTAATAAAGATCTTTTATTTCAGATCTTTTTACCCAAATATTTCCGTTTGTATTTTTTATAGAAACTAAATACTTCAATGGATTTTTATTATTTCTATCTAATATTTTATCGATTTATTTTAAATTTTCTTAATATTATTTCTTTTGTTCCCAATCATCAAATAAATATTAATAATTTTAAATATTTTAATATAATTCCTAATTAATAAAACAAAAAGTTTAATATTACATTAATATTTATAAATAAATAATATATAAAGTAGAAATACCCATGTATTTTTTTCGTCATCAAATTCTTTCCATTTTATTAAATAATATTAAAATCCTCTTAAACATTTATAATCCAATATACATTCAGGCTAAAATTACATTTAATTAGCAATTTTTTAACTTCTTGTCTGCATAAAAATATCTAAATTTTATTTAAGTTATTATGTATTTATAAAAAAAAAATATTTTAATTGTTTTGTTTATAATTATTATTATTATTATTATTATTATTATTAAAAATTTGTTGAAATATTTTATTTAAATTTTTATGAATTTTAAATATAATATATAATACATATATATTTATTTTTTTTCTTTTATTTTTACTCCCTATTATTTTTTATTTAAATAATTAATTAAATATATTATCCTATTTTTAAATTTTAAATATAAAATATAAAATATAAAATATATTAATTTAATAAAATTTATAATTTTAATAATATAAGATTTTAATTTTTCATTTTTATTATTTATAATTATTTTTTTTTATTATTTTTTTATTATATTTTTCAAGTTTTTTTCCTTTTAAATTTTCAAGAGACTCAATAAAAGATTTTCCCTAGCTTCTTTAATTTAACTTTATTTATTTTTTTTTTTATTCGTTTACTAAATAATAATCATTTATACATTCATTTATAAAATTTTAATTTTCATTATTTTTTTAATACTATTTAATTAAATATTCAATTACATTTTAATAGAGTAATGTTTCTGTTTATTTCTATTAAATAATTTCTTTGAAATGTTCATAAATTTTAAAACCACTATCTTTTTCATACTAAAAATCTAATTAATCATACTAACAATCATATAAAACTAAAGGAAATTCCGATGCCATTTCATAATTAGGCTTACGACTATATTTTTAAATATCTAATAAATCAGTAACAATACTAGTATCTTCCTATCTACAAAAAAATTAAAATATATAAAAAAACAATATAAAAATAACCCTTTCCCTATTAAAAATAATACTGCCATAATATTTCTAATTTAATGCCATAAAAACGCATTTCCACTAATAGTTGCCACATATTATTTCATTCTAGAATCTTAATATTATACTCCAGGATTAATTTCATCAATATTAATAAAATGAATAGTTCTTATAAAATTAGTAGTTTATAGAACATCTATTTTACAAAGATTTCGAAAATCATGTTCTCCAATAAAAAGCTTTGCTGCTTCTTTTATTTTATCCACATTCATACAGTTTTCGAAAAAAAATATTTATAAATTCTTCTATTACAGTCAAATCTGGCATTAAAATCATCTTTTACTTATATGCAGCTTAAAACTCTTATATCTTATGGTAATACACCATTTAACATTTTAATACAATTAAGATTATTTTAAACTATTTTTTTTTTTTTTTAATAATATGTTCTTTTTATTAAAGTAATTAAATTACCTTTTTCTTAATCTTCATCTATTTTTATAGATGTTCGGAGTTAAATACCTATTACTTATCCAAATGCACTCACTCCTTTGTCTGTTCTACCTGATCTTGTATATTTACATGTATTTCTAGATTCTATAAGTGAAGTTTTTTCAAATGCTTTAAATAATTCTTCCTCTATAGTATTTTATGTAGAGGCTTATATTGCCAATCCTTAATAGTTAATACCTATATATGCAACTTTTATTGCAAATTATTTCTTTTAGTATGTTTGGTTAAGTTTTTAAACCTTTTTATCATTTTTTTTTATCCTTTGTTATTATTTTTAATTTGGATTGCTTTTAATTTATTATATTTTAGCTTTTAACTGTTAATTTTCGGATTTCATTTGATTTATTTTTTCAATTAACTTTTCTTTTGTAAAATCTTCTAGATTTTCTTCTTATTTTTGATTTTCGCTTATATCCATTATTAATTTTTATAATTAAAAAAAAATAAAAAAAAATACACAATAAAATTTATTTTATATCCAAATTAAAAATAAACAATTTTTATTTTTTTCATTCTTTAAAAACAAAAAAATAAAATAATTGTATTTATCTATACAATACACACACATATATAGGTATAAAAAATTTCATTAAATAAACAATATTATATCAAATAAACAGTTTTTCGAATCCTTTTTCTAAATCATCATCATTTTCATTCTCATTATAATTATATTAATCTAAAAAAAATTAATTATTATTATTATTATTAACTTAATCTTAATTTATATTTTAAAATATTTACTCTCTGTATAAATAATTATTAAAATCATCACCTTCTTAATTTTATTAATAATAGTAATCATTTTAATTAAAATTATTTTCTTATATTTATTAATATTCTTATTCATATTCTTATTATTATTCTTGTTTTTGTAAATCTAATTAAGAATTTTAACTAGGTGTTAAGGTTAAAAATTGTATTTAGTTATGTTTTTCAAATTCTCTTTCTTCATATGTTTTTTATTCACATTTATTATATTCGTCATTATTTTAAATTACAAATTATTTATAAAACTTATTATTATCATAATTATCATTATTAAAGTCAAAAAAATAATCTAATTCTTTGTCTGTTTCTTACGATTTTTTAGAGTAAATTTCTTAATATAAAAAGTTTGAATCGATATCATTATTTTATTCTAGACTTTATTTTTAAATTAATATTTATTATTTTAATATTTAATTTATTCTATCAATTATTTCTTTCTCCTTTTCAGTTAAATCTGAAGACATTATTTATAATTATATTATTTTAAAATTTATATTTAATTTAGCTAAGAAAAAATATTATTTAATTTTATATGCGATGAAAATTTTTTTTATTTGTTAATTTTCTTATTATATTAAATTTATGATTATAAAAATATAAATTATTTTATATTATAAAAAATGTAAATTTATTATTTTTAATATTATTGATATTATTAAAAAAATATAATTATTAAAAAAATAATAATAATAATAATAATAATACTAATATTAATTATAATATTTTTATCTTAATATTATTTTTAAGAATACAAGATTATAGATTTATTATTCTTTTTTATATTTTATATTAGGTTAAATAAAAATATATATTTGCAAAATATTAATATTTTTTTTCTAAATAAAATAAAAAATTATATAAACATTTAATTTTTTTCAATTAATATTTTATAATCTTTTAAAAAACTAAACTTTCTTTATTTTAAAATACTCATATTAAATTAATATTTTAAAATGGAATCCAAAGATTATAAAATCAATAAAGACATCAAAAAAAATGCTAAGCGAAATTCTTCAAGCCATGATAATAAAAAAGATAATAAAAGTAAAATTATAAGAATTATAAAATCATTAATCAATTAATACTTTTAAACAAATAAATAAATATATAGAGAAGGAGCGTAAATTTTGTTCTCACTCTCGATCACATTAAAAAAATAAACATAATCATAAATATAGTAAAATTAGAGATTTAAATTATTAAAGAAGTTCTTCTTATAAAAAAATAAACACAAAAAGACTGAAAGTAAATATGAAAATCATAAGTGTTATTGTAGATATGAATATAGGAAAAAAAATTAAGATTTTGAAGATAGTAGGAAAAGAAGAAGAAGTTCAGATTCAACGGATAGAAAATAAAAATAAAAGTAAAATTTTTAATATCATAAAAGCAATTATTAAATTATAAAAAAAAGTAATCATTAAAGTGATAAATATTAAAAGAGCAAAGAAATAAGAAATCGCAAAATAAGTAAAAGTGAAAAAACTTAATAAAAATAAAATAGTGATAAAAAAAGTATTAAAATAAAATATATATAAATGCATAAAGATGTAAAACATAAAAAAAAGAAAAAAAAATAGAAAAAAAATATTAATAATTTTAATTAAAAACAAAAAATATCAATTATATATAAAATTATAAAATTAAAAATACATAATTTCTCTAAATATCTACATATAAAAAATAAGGTTAATCATTAACAAATAAAGATTCAACTTCATCTTTAAATTTCATATAAAGTGATTCAAAAGATCGTTCAAAAGATGCAGGTCATTATAAATATTATATAGGAGAGAAATTCCACGAAAATCGTTATATAGTAACAAAGCATTTATCAGACGGTACTTTCGGAAGGGTTTTAGAAGTAAAAGATACACATAATAATAATTAATTAATGGCACTAAAAATAATACGTGCCGTAGAAAGATATGTAGAATCAGCCGAAACAGAAGCAGAAATAATATTCAAATTATCAAATGCAGATAAAAAGAATGAATATAATTTTTTGAAATTAGATTAAGTTTTTTCACATAAAAAAAATTATTGTATGGTTTTCGAAAAATTAGGTTATTCATTATACAGTTTATTAAAAAAGAACGACTTTCAAGGCTTCCCAATAAAATAAGTTTAATCCTATTTCAAAAAAATACTTGAAATAGTAGGTTTTTTACATAAATAAGGATGCACACATACTGATTTAAAACCCGAAAATATTCTTTTGGAAAGTCCAGAACTTTAGAAAATAAAAAACGATAAAAATAATCGAATATATATAGGAATCAATGATCGAATCAAAATAATAGATTTCGGAGGTGCTACCTTTTAACATGAACACCATTCAAGTACAATAAATACTAGATAATATAGATCTCCAGAAGTAATATTATAATGCTGTAAATGGAACGAAAGTAGTGATATTTGGTCTATTGGATGTATTATTATTGAATTATATTCTGGTAAACTCTATTTTTCTACACATGATAATTATGAGCATATTGCTATGATTGAAAAAGTTTGTGGTAATATCCCATAATGGATGGCTAATGATTGTAAATAAGAGAAACTAAAGGATAATTTTCAAATTAGTGATACTTATTTTTTAGCTAAGAGATCTTTTTTTGATTGGCCGGAAAACGCTACAAAGGAAAATATTGAAAGTGTTCAAGGATTAAAACACTTTAATTAAATTATCAAAAATGAACATCATGAACTTATTGATTTAATCTAAAAATGTCTTTAAAATGATCCTAATAAAAGAATAAGTTGCGCTGAAGCCTTAAATCATGAATTTTTTAGAAAATTATATTGAATTAATATATTTTTAAGATTTATAATTTTTTTAATAAATTTATTTTATAATAAATATAATATATATATATAATATTATACATATATATAATATATATAAATTTTTTTAATTATTATTATATATTTTTATTAATAGATTTTAATATTTATTAAATATTTATAATTAAATAATTAAAATTGTATTATTCTTATATTACCGTCTAAATACTAAAATAAAATAATTAATTTAAAATACAAAATATTATTTAAACCCTTCGTTTCCAAGTTTAAACAAAAAAAATATAAAAAACAATTTTTTACACTATGAAAAAATTAAATTAAAATAAAGCTTAACTATCATCGACAACCACAACCACTTAAAATTTAAAAAAAGTTTTTAGATGTATTTTTTTACCAAAAATTACTGTAAATAATTTAATTAAAAATAAAATTTCAATTTAAAAATTTAAAAAAAAAATAAAATTAAAAAAATAATTTTCATAAATAACAAATTATAAATTTTGATTTAAAATCAAATGTTAATTTCGCTTGATATAGATTGTTTAATAAATGTTTTTATTTATAAGTTTAAAATATAATATATATAATTTTAATGATTTATTATATAAAAATATTGTTTTAAATAAATAATTTAAAATATTGTATATATATGTATATATAAATATATATATATATATATATATATATATATATAATATTTTTTTTAAGCCTTTATTTAATTTTATTTATAACTTTCATCTTTTTTTAATAATTGTTATTTATTTTAAGAATTAATCAAAATTTTTAATTATATATCATATATATAATTTTAATATAAAAAATTTTAATTTAAAATTATTTCATAAAATATATATAAAGTTAAACAAAATTATATTTTTAAATAACTTTCAATAATTATTAATTTTATTTATTATGTTTCAATTTTATTATAAATAATAAATAATAAAAATAATTTTAAATATAATAATAATTAAATAATAATATATTATATTTATTTATTAAAATCATTAGTTATTATTATTTATCATTATTCTTTTTTTTATTAAGATCTTGTATTTTTAGCAATATTACTAGAAGTAATTTATACTTTTTGAATTTTTTTTTTGTTTTGACAATGAAGCAGCTTTTATCTTCTGTATCAGAGTTATTTTTAGATTCTTCATATTTTAAATTTTTTTAAGATTCTTTAATTTTAAACGATTCTTATTATTTATTGGAAATTTCGTTTTTTTTAAAGTTTGAAAATTAAGAACTAAGTTTTAAAATTTATTAATGGTTTAAATTACCCTAAATTTTAAAATCAGATTCTTGAGTATTTTATTGACTTATATTTATGGCAAAACATTTATTCCATATGTTATTATTATTATAATTAAAATTATTAATATTATAGTTATTATTATTATTATTAATATTATTAATGATTATCCTGTTTTTATTATTATTTTAATTTTTACTCAGTATAATAGAGTTAATATTATCATTATTAATTTTTGAATTTAAAATGTTAATTTTATTATTACTATTATTATCGGATTATATTTCAATAAACGAGTCATCATTTATTATTTGAATAAAGTTATCACTCTACTTTTTTTATGAAAGGTTTTCTTATTGTAATTATTATTACTCATGTTTTTATTAATAAGAAAAACTTAAATCTATATCCATTCCAAATATTTTTTCAACATTACTAAATTCACAAAAAAAGGGCAAATCTTATTTTTCTTCTAAAACTAAATTCTAATTTATGGTAAATAATACTTATTTGTTATTGAAAAAGCATAAATCTAATTCATCCTCAACTTCTATTTAATTATGTATATTCTAAAATGAATCAATTTATTATTCTAATTAATCTACTAATGAAGACATTTTAACTTAATGCTTTATTATTTTATTTTTTATTATTTATGAAACATTCTTTATTTCTATTGAGCAGTTTTTATAATATTCTTTGTAAGTTTTATTATTTGTTGTAGTTTTTACTTTTTCATATTACTTTTATAAGTAGTCGTTGAACAACTTGTTATTTTACTTACATTCGTTTGATTCTTATTCTATTAATAGTATTATTCCTATTGTTTAGTTAATTTATTCTAAAACTTAATTTTCGTAAACCATTTTCATTAATTTTATATATTTTAATATAAAAAAGAATAAAAAATCAATTTTTGTTTTTTTTTTTTTTTTTTAATTTAAATAAAATTCACTTATTTTTTTATTTTTACAAATTATAAAATAAGGTATTTCTAATAATTTTATTTTATCTAAAATAAAGCCAATATTTATTAATATTGCTAATAATTTGGACTTAGCAACAAATTTATTTTTTTATATTTAAATAATATTCATTTTTTTTATAAAAAAAATTTAAATATAATTATACTCATTTTTTTATTTATTTTTTTCATCTTATTAATTTATTTAAAATCAAAAAATTAGAAGAAATTGTTTAATTTATATTTTTATAATAAAATAAAGTTAATATTAATATAAAATAATTATAATTTTATATATATAGATTAAATAAACAAACGAAATTATATTTATAATTATATATTAAAATAAAAAATACTAATATTTCATATAATATATAAATAATTAATAAAAATAATGTAATCATTAATTTTTTTCTTTTAAAACTTTTTAATAAAGTTTAGGTAAGCATTATTTAAATTCAATGTTTTGTTCAAAGAATTCATTTAGAAACTCTACAGCATTTTCATGTTTCATTAAAAAAAATATTTTTTCTTCTCCAGTAAAATTAAGAATTGCAAAGAAATAAAGAGAAGTAAGGAATAATTAATTTTAATGATTGCTTTTTTTAAGATTCTAACATTCAATTTTTACTAATTATTCATTTGAGATTTAAATAAATAATTCATTATAAATTTATTGAGATTGATTCTATTTTTTTATTTTTTATAATAATATTAAAAATTAAATAAATTATACTTTATTCCAAATAATAAAATTCATATAAATCAGTGATTCATTTCTGAAAGGCATATAATTTTTCAAAGGCCATTATTTAATAGTTTATTTAAATAAATTCATGTTCAAAATTTCTTCGTTTTAAAAACAAATAGAGCAAATATATTTAATAAAACCTTCTTATATTAATTAATTTTTAAGATTTTCGTTTTACGAATTTAAAATAGCAATAAAACATTAAGTTCTAAAATTTAATTCTTCGTTAAGGAGAGAAAATATATGAATATTATCTTTTTTATTATATTTGTTAAAAATAGATATTAATTAATGCTATTTTTAAACTATTTAGGAATAATAAATTATAAAGCTTGCATTATTTAATAATTCTTATATATATTAAGAATTATTTAGAGAAACCAAACATAACAAGACTCTCATAAAACAAAGAGAAACAGGAATTTGTTTAGAATTTTAATATAATTCAAGTTTATGTTCATTGATTTTTTCTTCAAGAATTAATTCATATGTAGAATTTATAAAACTAAGAATCCATTATAATAGTTATTCAGAAAAATTTTATTAACCTTTTTTTAAAAATAAAATAAAATAAAAATAGATATAAATATAAAATTACGTTTATTAAAAATAATATATGTTAATCCCATATTAGAAATCGATTCAATAAACTAAGAAAATAACAAAACAATATTGAAAATAGAATCATTAATTTGTAAATATTAAGAAATTTCAATAATAATTTTTTAAGCCGAGAAAATAAGGGAATGAATAATATTTTTGATTTCAATATAATGCTAATTAATGTCTTTTTTAGCTAATAAATAATGTTTAAACCAACTTAATAAATGAGAAATAGTATTTTCTACTAAATTTTCAAAGTTTTTTGTTTTTTGGAAATTATTATTAGTATTTTTTCCACTTATATAATTATATTTTATTTCATTAAAAATACTTTCCTTATTTTCATCAAAATATCTTCCCATAATATTTATTTCCGTTTCTAGATTTTTTAAATTTATTTCTTAAGGAATAGATAATCCTCCTTCTCTTAATAAACTTCTAATTCCAGGTGTAGAATCTAAAATACTTATAATTTCACTTCTTGAATTCTTAATTATTTCCTTGAATATTTTAAATACCATTGGACTTAAAATTTTAGTTGCTTTCTAGTCTTATTTTGAAGATTATTAACTATTTTCATATTTTGAAGTCACTAAGTATTTTAAAATTGTAGGAAAAATATCTATTGTGGATATATTAAGTGCTTTTACTATTGTTTCTGGCCCATTTATTAGATTATTAAATATTTATAAAACTAATATTTTGGAACTTATTAATTCTGATTTGTTTTTTAAAGTCTGGAAAATATTAGTAATTAAAACTGTACTTTCAAATATGAAAGCTAATTAATATAAATATTGTCTTGATATTTAATGCTTTAGATAATAGAAATTATTTGTACATTCATTATATTTATTTATTTCTATTTTATCTTCGAATAATTAATTCATATAATTTGAAATTCCAAAGTTTTTATAGATTTCTTAGTTTGTATTTAAATCTCTCTATTTTAATTTTTTTTTTTTTAAACAAAAGAATTATATATTTAAACAACAAAAAAAAAGAAGAAAGTACCTAATTGTGGTAAGAATAATTAATTTCAGAAAATCCTAAAGAAATCAAATGGAAAATCTACAAAACAACAGCACGAACATGAGGATTATCAACATTTAAATAAGGAATAATAAAAAAAGCTATTCTAAAGTCCAAAAAAAGTTTAATCTTGCTAATGTTATTGGTAAGGAGTAAGTCTTTGAAATAATTTAAAGCATTAATTAATTTCTAAGAGCCTTCTGTATTTGCTGAACTCATAAAAAGAGTGTTTTTTACAAAAATAAACTAAAGATTTTCTGCAATTCTTACAAGATCGTTAAAATAGTCTGCATTTTTACCACAAGGAACTCCGTTATCTTAACCATATTTTTCACTAGAAAATCTAATGTAGTCTTATAATACAATATAGTTTCCTTGCCCTACTCCTGCTTCTCCAATTGTAGCTGAGAAAAGATTTTTTAAAGAATCAAAAACGACTGGTGACCAGTGTTTGCTGGAGAAAACATAAGGGCTACTTTATGTATTAATTTTTTTCCAAAGAATATCCGTTTCATCATTTTATGAAGAAAAAAAGAAAGAAGAAAAAAGTGGAAAAGACGCATTATTCATCATATTTTGGTATTCATTTTATAAATTTCGAGTAGTTAAAATACCTGATGTATTATTTAAAATATTAACAATATCAGATTAAAGTACATACTCTTCCCCAATAAAAATTTTAATAAAGCAATTCAATAATTAATGAACAAAAGGAGATATAGGCGAAGAATAGGAATCCAATTAATACATAAGGACTTTGAGTAGATTTTTTAAGCTTTCAAGTATTCTTTATGAATTATTTAAACTATTATCTCCCTCTTATTTTTCTATTATTAACTTTCTTTATTCACTATGATGTCTAAGGCTTATAAAAATTAACATATCAATAATATGATTTTAAAAAAGGAAATTTGCAAGAACACTATTTGAGTTTTTTCTTCTTTCTTATGATTCCTTATCTAAAAATGGGTGCATTTATAAAGGAATTTCAGGAAGATATTATTCGCTTTTATTTTTATTTTTTTTATCTTGTTCTTCTAAATAATCAAAATTGCTCTCGCTCAAAATTTGTATGATTTTTTTATTTTTTTTCTGTTCCATAATCGAACTTACATAGTCTATTATTTTTATAAATTCTAAAGAAAATAAGTTTATTTTTTCAGGAAATTAAATTCCTAATAAACAAATTTATCTTAAAGGATCATATACTCTTTCTTTTAAAATTATACAAGGAGATTTATAAAAAAATACACTTTCAAGTAATTAAAAACTTCTCATTTTTTAAAATTCATCCATTTGAAATATTTTTGAATTTAAAATAGCCTCTATAGTCGGTCTTTTCAATTCTTAATATTGCAAACAAGCGGAAATAATATCCATAAAAGCAGACAATTCCTACATATTTTATTTTCCGAAAATTTCTTCAAAAACATTTCCGAAACTTTATTTATCAATAGCCTTAATCATTGTACTATAATTATTTTATAGAAGCTAATCCTTTTATTTTTTCCCGAAATCAAAATTTAAAACATCCTAAACAAATTCGTCCGAAAAAACATCATAATGATAGTATTTACTTGGGGTTTCTTTATTCAAAAATCCAAAGTGTGCAGGAGGTTTACCAAAAATTAAATGGAAAAGAAGGCATCCAAAAGTCCAAACATCAATATAACTAGAAGATTCATTTGTTTTTTTATGAATTTATTCAGGAGCCAAATAACTTTATTTGTATAAATTTTCAACATATATATCTTTAAAGGGATGTTCTTATTAGGAACTCGTATTTTCTGTAAAAAATTCACTATAATCCAATTTTTCTTTAGCTTCTAAAGCCCCAGCTTATTAAACTAAATTAATAAAAATATCAGGAACAATATCTATTTTTGAATAAACATCATATTTAGATATTCCACGAATATTAGCGAGTTTAATTTTATAAGTCTTTTTACTTATATATAGATTTTCAGGTCTAAGAATATTCAATACACAGGTATAACTATTAATAACTTGCATAATTTTTAAAATTTCAATAGCAATATACTTAATTACATACTAAGCTTATTAAAGTTCTAATAAAACTGGCATTCTTAGAATTCCTCCATTTTAAGAAATTAATTCTTGAAGGCAAATATATTCATTTTCACAGTCTAGTTTTTCATTTAATACTATATATTCAACGTCTTATAAATCATGTCCTACTTTTTTTATAAAAACTCCTAAATTCTTAACCATAAAATCGTATCGATTTTATAATATTGTATGCATTTTTAGTTCTAAATCTAAATTTTTCAAAAATAAATTACCGTCTGCACATTTCGTGTTTAAAACTTCTTTTGTATATACAAAAATTTCTATTTATTTTTATTTTTATCCTCCTTAAATTAATACTCCTGTATAATATTTTATATAAGGAGTTAAGTATTTTAATGACGAATCATCTTTTTAATACAAACCATCATCTAAAATTACGTTCCAGCTAGTTTGATTTATTTCACTTTGAGAGTTCAACACTTTTAATTTATCTATTTGTTTATAAGTCGAATAATTATTATTTAAATACTCAATTTAAACCTTTTAGTTTATTAATTCAGTTGATTAACGTTTTAGACTTTGGATAGTGTTTTATATTTGTACATTTAATTTCTTTTTTTTTGTTAAAAAATATATTATATTATAGTTTTATTAATATTACTTATAATTGATTTTATATGCTTTTCAAACAACTTTGTTTTGATATTAGTTAAAATCCCCTTATTTTTTATTTCCTTTGTTATAAATGATTTCTCATTTCTATTTACTATTTATTATATTTAATTTATTAATTTAATAATAAAAAGTATTTACAGATGATTTAATATTGATAAGCGTTTTAAAAAGATTTGAAAATCCATCAAAGTAAATAAGAGTATGTGCGAAAACGCTTTTATCTATAGTAATGAAAGTTGAATAAATGCTCTATTTATCATATTCTGATTAAATTTCACTTTCAGAAATTAATTTAGCAAAATAATCACACATAGAAGAAATGTTTATTTTATCTGTTTTATAATTTCTAAATTTCTAACATATCCTTTAGATTTAACTATCCGTAATTCCAATATCAAATCCCAAGAATTTAAAAGATTAAAAGAACTCCTGAGTAGTTAAATAACCATCATAATCACTATCATATTTTTTGAAAAAATCTTCAATAGAAAAATTATCCATTTTAGATAATTTATTTAATATAGAAGTAAAAGATAATAAAGGTTTATCAATCCATTTAATTTACTCAACTTCATTTTATTCATAAATCTATATATGAATAAATAAATAAATAAAACAAAATATATACTTTTAATCCATATTTATATAATCTAGATTCTAAAGATGATAGATGTATTATTTCTTCTTAAGATTTAGGATCAATTAATTTCATTAATGCTAACAAAAGGTTTTCTTTTTCAATAGGACATCCAATTTTACATAAGAAATCTTTAAATTATTTTTAATTGAGGAAACCTAATTATTCTTTATCGAAATATTTAAAACAATTCCAAAGAGAAATTTCTCTTTAATTCATTACTTTGCAAATATGTTCCATAATGCTTTCCTCAAGTTCATAAACTAGATTTTTTTATTACAAAATATCATTTATTTCATTTTAGTTTCCTTCCAATTTACCTTCAGCGGCTATCCAAAATTATACAAATTCTAAATATTTTATACAACTATCTTAATTCTTATCAATAAAAGAAAAAGCGAATTTCAATTCTTCTTTTGTTAAATAAACACCCATTATAACTAAAGATTTTCTAAAATCTTCTATTTCACAATATCCTATTTTCCTTTAATCAATAGTAGCCCATGCTTTTTCCATATTGTTATTAGTAAATTCCTTTAAAGTTAAATAAATGTATAAAAGAAGTTTTTTTCTATTTGCTTTTAAGTCTTCTATTTCATTTTAGTTTTCCTATCTTCCATATCTTATATAACATTCCCAGAATTTGTTTTTGAAAGCACTTAAACTTATCATTCCTTAATCTTAACCATTGAAAAATCCTTTTATTAATTATTCAATCTTGTTTTTTTTTATTATTATTAATTTCAAAAAAAAAAAAAATATATTTAATATAATTACTTTCTTTTCACTTAAATCTAAATTTAAAGATTCTATAAATCTTCTAAATTCAGAAGAAGATATTAATTAACTTTAATCTTAATCAATTTTTCTAAAAGCTTATTCCACATTTAGATTATGCTTTCTTAAATATTCAGCTATTTTTCTGTATATATCTTATTCCCATAAATTAGATATACTATCGTGAATTAAAATACGTTAGTTTTTATTTGATTATTTATGTTAGTAAATTAAATTATCTAACATATCATATATTTATTCTAAATCATAATAATCAGGGTTACTTCTTAGCGTAAACATGTTTTTTATTTCCTCATTTTTCTATTCTTTTAATTTTATTCCATGATTTTTAAGAACTTTATGGAAATCGAAAGAAGCGATTCCTAAAATATATAGATATAAATATATATAAATAAATATATATATATATATATATATATATATATATATATAATATATATTAATATATATATTATTATATATTATATAAATATTTACCTGATTTAGTCTTTTTTAAAGCAGAAGTTACATCATTTGAACTTTATTTTACAATTCTTTCTTATTCAACAAGATCATAGAGTAATTTAGAGGTTTAATTTTACAATTTTAAGATAATATCATTAAAAATTTTAATAACATTTCCATGTATATACATTTTTTTGTATTAAATAGGAATACTATCAAAAACATAAAAAATAAATTCATCAATGGAAACTTATCCACTCTCATCTTTATCAATATAATCTAGGAGTATATTTACTTTATCATTAGGAATTTAAAGTTAAAGTAATTTAAGAGTATCTTAAAATTCCTCTCTTGATAAGAATCCGTTCCCATTTTTATCAAAAACTGCTTTAAGTTATTTTTTATTATACCTTTTATCTTGCATAAAAAAGAATATTTTTTACATAACGCCTTATACTAATTACTTATTTGACATTTTAGTTTTTTATAGTTATTATTAAGATTACTAAGTATTATTTTCTTAAGCTTTTTCTATTTCTTATTCGTTCTATTATTTTAATTTAGCCAAACTAGTAAGCGCTATATATTCAAAACTTTCCACAAAAGTATCAATACTAATTTCTCCGTAATTTTTCTCATCAAAATACTTATAAACAAGTAATAATTCATCAGCAGTACATTATCTATCCAAAGCTTAAAATAATTTAAGAAATTCTTTTCTATTTATTGATTTTTAATTATTAGAAGTTAGATATTAAAATACTTATCTAGCATCAATTTCTAAGTTTTTAAAAAGTAAATTTACCCTATCAATACAAACAGCTACTGCAGGATAAATGAAATTAATTTTTTCGTTGAAAGTTATAGTTTCTATTTATTATCGAATAGCATAATCGATTAAAGATTGAAAATTTAATTAATCTTGTTATGTTTTTTCTTTTATATTTTTATATAGGAACTACACATCTTGTTATTTTATTTAAACTTACATATAATTAATTAAATCATATAAGTTTTTTTCATTTAATGCTTCCTATTAAGAATATCCAAGTTCTTCAATAAATTCACTTAAACTTTTTTAATTTTATTGCAATTTTTATTTAATTAAAGTATTAATTTCTTATAATCTTAAATTATTTTTTTTAATAGTAATCTCCCCTAAATTATCTTATTAAAAATATTACTATTAAAAATTATTATTTGAGATTCTATTATTAGATGAAAGCGTAATATCACTTAAAGCATTATTAAGTTCACTTAAAGTCATATATTTTTACCATCAACATCAATAGTTTTGAAAAGCAACCTAATCTAATGTATAGAAGCATTAATTCCATAAACTTCACCATATTATTAAATTCAGAAAGATTCATTTTATTAAAATTTTCAATATTAAAATCTTTAAAAATCTATGTAATATTAGCTTTATATTTATCCAAATAATCATTTATTCCATCAACAATTTGATAGATTTATGAGTTTCTTTCTTATAAAATATATTCCAATTTTTAACCTGCTTTTAATGTTTTTTACAGAAAACCTTAATAAGAAATATTGTTTGTCTCGAAATTTGATAATACAACATCTATTTCTTCATTTGAAAGTCCCAATTTTAACTACTAAAGCTTTTATTTACATTAAGTAATGGAAATATCTGGTACTTATTCGCCCGAAAATTCGATAGTTTCTTTTATCTAATAAATTGTTCAATTATTAAAATGAAATTTTCCAATTAACTTTTTTCTCTAAGCTTTTTATATAAAGCTTATGTAAAACAAAATCCCTTTAATTTTTATTAACAAACTAATTAAGAATTCGTACAAAATGTCTATATTTAAAATACGGTACTTTACACTAACCTTCTTTTTAAGAAAAGTCTTTCTCCTCATCATCTTTGTCAAAATCTTCATCGAGAATTCTTAATCCAAATTTATTACTAAAATTAAGAAAATCAGCATTTAAAAAGGCTTTAAAAATCATATCAATTTCCTCATTATCAAATCCGAAAGTAAATTTTTTACAGCTTTCCCTAAATTCATTCAAAGTTATTCTTCCTTTATTATTAATATCCAATTTATGGAAAATCTAATCAAAATTTCCCAACTTTTACACCATTTTGGAAAATTTCTTGATTGTATTTTCTAGACTATCATCAAATTTTATTAATTAAACAGCTCCACTTTCAATAAATCTATTAAAAAATGAATTAAAGCTTATTTTATTACTACTTTCTACTCCAAAAGCCTTATATATTTTATTAAAATCCTCTTCAGGAAAATTTATATCTATATTTTTTAACCCAATATAAAGCTCTAATTTTGAAATTGTATTTGTATTATTTACATCAAAATAAACAAAAGATTCAAATAAAGAAACCTTTTTTTATTCTAATAATTTATATAATTTCCTTAATAAATCATTTGTGACTTCAATTGTACTTTTTGCCTAACTCTCAATTGCAATCATTAATTTCCTATAAAGTTCTTTATAATCGATCTTTTATTATGTTATTTCTATGTATTCTAAATCCTCGTTTGTGAATTCGATTGAATAAGCATCCGATTATTCTGTATTTGCTAATATTTTTTATTTTTTTTAAGGCGATAAACTATATTATTTGCTTTCTTTTTTATTTAAAACTGTACTATTGCTCGTATTTTATCCTAAGGATGATTTATATATTTTATATAATGTCATTAAATGATAATTTTTTATATTCGAAAGACCAAACTTTAGTAAGCAATCTTTTAAATCTTTAAAAAGTATAAATCCGAGGCCTTTTTAATCAAAATCTTTAAATGATTATAATAAATCACATCCTTTTAAGTTTATTAAATTTTTAATATTTGTAAGTAAATTTAAAGAAAAGTCTTTTAAAGGATCAACATTAAAAACTTAATTTTATTAACTAAAAAATTAAAAAAAATTTAATCATAAATATATAACAAAAAATAAATTACGTTAAAGCCTATATAAATTCATTTTTTTTTATTTCATTATTTCCTTCAATATCAATAATTTTCATTAATTTTTTAATTTCAAAAATAGAAAGTCCTAAATTAAGTTATTTCATTCCCAAAACAAATTCTTATTAAGAAATAACACCATCTCCATCTACATCAAATAAATTAAATGCTTTTTGAATAGACATATCATTATAAAATAATGAAGTAGAGAATTTTTCTAAAATCAACTAACAAGCTTTATCGGTAATTTCATCATTAGATTCAATAGTTTTTATTAATTTTTATAAATCATATTTTCCTGTCTGTTCTGGATCCGCAATATACATCAAGTGTAATTTTTCTTTCATTGATAGTTTTAAGTTGAGTGAATTTATAATAAATTTGAATTCATTTACAGGTATTTTCGAATTATCGGTAATAGATAAATTAGTGGAAAGTAAAGAATCCCATAAAGATATTCCATTGTCTTTAAGAATTCCTTTTATTTTAGAAATTAAATATTACTATTATTTAGGATTTATAAAAGAAGCAGTTGCATTCTAATTTTTTTCATTTATTTATTAAGAGTTTTATTTCGAAAGTTTTTTTTTTTCATCATTTTCTTCTTTCAGTTTTTCCTATTATTATATTAATGAATTATTATAAGCAGACATTTCTTAAATTCCTTTAGATAGTATACACATGTTAATAATTTATTTTTTTATTTAGAATTAATTTTCCTCATCTTCATACTCATCTTCAAATTAAGATTACATGGAAAGTATCATTCTTTTTTATTTTGCAATTTATTCACTATTTTAGCAACCCAAAACTGCAAAAGCAAGTACTTATTTTTATTATTATTTATCAAAATCATTTTACATTTGTTCTGCAATTGCTTCAGCGAAAATATCCGCATAGACTAAAGGCCATTTTAATAATTTACTCTCTTATTCTTTTTTGTTATTTTATTTAATATTATTTTCTATTTAAAGTATTTTCTATTTTACGAATCTTTCTATATAAACACAATTTATCTTTGCAATTTATAAAGTATTATTATTTATTTCTGTTAATGCAATTTTCCATATTTCCGGATCAAATGTATTAGCAACTCCATTTTCGCATATATATATTTAATCCAAAATATTTTAAGTAGTAATATTTCTACTTAAATTATCAGTTAAAAAGTTATAAATAACCTCTTTTTCCATTGGAGTTAAAGAAACATTAATTAGATCAAAAAACTAATACAAATCTTCTTTTATTAATTCTCCATTATCATTTTGCATAAATTTCAGTGCATATAAAATATTTACGTGTGGATTCTATTTGTGGGCTTCAACTATGCGTTTCATTAAAAAATTTACGTCTATTCCTGCATAAGGATCTATTACTTTACATTCTTCGGCTTTTTTTATTTATTCAATTTCTTATTTTGATGCGTATTTGTTAAAAAAGTCTTAATAATCAAAATGGTTTTGGCAATTTTCATTTATATATTCTCTCTTTTTTTTTTATTAAAATAAAATAATTTTACATTCGAAAAAAAATAAGAAATTACTTAGAAATTCAATATAAGATTTTCTGAAATTTAAGGAATATTTAATTTCAAAATTCTACAAAAATCTTATATTTCAATTATTCCTTTTTTATCAGAATCTCTATTTTCGCAAGATGAAATGAGTAATTCGATTTTTTCTGGAACTTTAGTTCTCAAAAAGTTAACTAATTCTTCAATAAATATTCTTTTTTTGACAACTACTGAACGTACAACTTCCCTTTTTGGCGAAAGAATAAGTTCTGTAAATGTAAACTTTTTATCTTATTCTTAATTCTATTATTATTATTATTAATATTATTATTTTTATTATTAAATTTTTTCATTTTCTAAATTCTACATTTATATTAATCCTTAATTTAAATAATCATTAAATTTTGTGATTAATTCTTCATGAGAAATGTGACTTTTATCACCTAAAAATAAAATTATTATTTCATCTATATAATCTGATGATATATCCATTTTTCCAAAAATATATCTCAATTAAGCACTTTATATATTATTCATATCATTAAATTTACTAATCCAAGTATCAAAAACATTTTAATTCTAGATAATATATTCTACTTCTTTATAAATATTTTTAGAAATCAAATATTAATCTTTGATGTTATTTTTTCTCATATAATGTAGAAATGTGGTTAATTAAATTGTTTTCTTTTAACTATTTTCATCACAAACACTTATAAACTAGGCAAATTATTTTAACTCTTTTTCAGATATATTTGGTATTTTTAAATCTTATATTCTTTAAATAAACATTCCAGTTCCCATTTACATTAAAGGATTAAAAGCTATTTTTTTTTATATTAATATTATTTTTTTTATTTTTTTACATCCAGCTTATATTGATGATAAACCCATATTTATATTATATGTTAATTAAGATTTATTTATAAATTAATTATCTTCATCATAATTATCTTCAAACATAAAACTTTACTAAACTGGTTCAGCCTCTTCCTTTGTTAAAGGTCTAAATATATATTCTATTGAATATCCTTAATCTAAAAGTGAGTTTTTTATTTTAGCCATTGTATGCAAATATTTGAGCATACCAAAATTTTCATTTGCTGAGAAAAATTTGCCTAGAATATAATAAATTTAAATATTAAAAATTTTAATATATAATATAACCTATAATAAATTTAATATTGATATATTTCTCCTAGCTTTCATGTAATTTCTCACTATAAAATTCAAATAATTCTTTTAACTAATTGATCTCGATTTTATCAAATTTTAAAAAAGACTTCAAGAATTCATCTAATGTTAAATAACCTTGTAAAACACTAGAAATAGAATGTAATTCAAACATTAATAATTTTTTTTATTTTTAATCTAATTTTTGCATTAAATCTTCTATGAGTTCATTTGGTTTTTGTATTTGTCTTAATTTATATTCAATTATTTCACTCGAAAACTTATCTTATAAAACATTTAATTTAATCTTTTAATTTAATTATATTTATTAAAAATAAAAAAAATAAATACTTTGCCAGTAAACATAGGATCAATTTATGATAAGAAAAGTATAAAATCTTATTCGTTAGTAAAAACTTTGATTCTCTATAGAAAACTACTGAAAGCTTATTTAGATATAAATAATTACTTTTCATTCATAATTTAAATTCCTTCCGAAGCATTAATTTATTTGAATTCTCTTTCAAAATTAAAACCTTCTTTTTTTATATAGTTTTTGAGATTTTCCACTAATAAATTAGATTATTATTAAGAAAAAATTTCTCCCCTTTTTTAGCTTAAATTGAAAACATTTATAAGCTAAAAGAACTTATCCCTTTACATCGATAAAGGGTGTAAATTATGGAATTTTTTCAAATAAAAAAAAAGTTCATTTGCCGTCAATTTATTTTTACCATCATATTCAGAAAGGAAAGTTATAAAATACTATCTAGAAGGCAACCTTAAAAAAACTTCAAAAAGAGCATCAACATCTTCAAAAATAGTATACTAAACGGAATCATCGAACCTATATAGGCTAATTTTTTTTAATAAATGTATCATTTTTTAAAGCGCAGCTTCCTGAAGTGTTTTTTTAGTTTTCAAAACATCTAATTAACTAGGTAAATATAAATGATAATTCACACAAGCTTTTTTTCTTCTATAAACCGACATATTTTCTAACTCAAGGCTTATTTTTTTCGGCAAAATCTCATCCAGTCTATTACAAGGAACTTCGATTCTCATTTTATCCATTTAAAATCCTCTAATAGAGCAGGGTATTTTCGGTTCTTTATTAACAAAAGTTACTTTAGACAAATTACAAGTTATAAATATTTCTATTAAATTAATTTTTTTTTACAACTAAACTATTTTATTATTGAAATCAGGAACTCGAACTGTCAATACACTAGCATTATAACATATTTAATTTCCTGTGTAAATTCTCTTTACTTCGCAAAAGCTTTCATTCGAAAGAGTATTTTCTTATAACTTTTTAAATGATAAATTATTATTTACATTAAAATTATCCTAGCTAATTAAAGAAAAAGCTTTACAAACAGGATTCCACAGTTTAATAGTGGAATCAGCCGACATAGAAACAATAAGTTAACAAAAAGGTAAATAAGCAAATGATAAAATAGCTCCCGAATGTGCTCCTTATATAATTTTACTAGGCTTCAGAACCCAAGGAGGGTTAGTTTCATACTAAGCCTAAAAATCCTTTTATAAATTCCAAATAAGTATACTACAATCTGCCTAAACACTAGAATTTAGAGTCTTTTCCCCCGAAATAAGACAACCGGAGTTTGGAACAAAAAAAATAGAAGGAGGATTACATGAAGAATGGCCTTTAAGTTTTGCAAGAATTTTACAAGTAAAAATATCTGTGTTATTTATTATATCCCCACTATTTTTTTTCACTTTAGATGTCCTAGAAACGCATATAATGGAACTCCTGGGACATATAGTAGTGTATATAATTAAATTAAAATCATCTATATAAATTACGCTTTCTATTATGACTTTTTACATAGCTGCATCTAGTGCATTTACATCTTTTTAATCTCCTTTCTTTTCAAAAAAATCTCTTTCTTTGGTTTTTACTTACTTTTAAAATTCATGGTGGTTTTTAATGTTTAAAAATTCCACTGAGTTTAATAAATCTAAATAATTTACAGTACCGATGTCTGTAAAACTTATAGAATTATTCATTATGTAATCAATTTCTTCTTATAAAAGTCCTACAGGTAACCATTTCAAGAAGTTTCGAAATTATTCGCAAGTTAAACTACCTTCATGATATAAATCTTCCTTTAAAATTTATTATTCAACATCGATTCCAGCCTCATATGCCATTTAAAGACTTAAAAAAATATTTTTTCGAGAATTAAATTAAATTCCATTCGAAGAATTTGAACTTGCAATTCCAAAAATAGAAAGAAATTCCTTATAATCAATCAAACCGTTTTTATCTTTGTCAATAAAATCAATTAACTATTATGAAAATTTTAAATTTTCATCATCCTTGCAGATTCTTGATAATATATAATCGAATTAATTACATGATATATATCCTTGATTAATAGAGCCAAATGCTTTAAAAGCATCTTCAATACTTTTTTTTGCTTTTCTAGAAAATTAGAAAGAGAAATTAACAATTTATATGCTCCTTCGGATATTCCTAAAAGATAAAAAAAAAATTATATATATATGTATTTATATATATTTGTATTTTTTTATATATATATATATATATATATATATATATATATATATATATATATACATTTTTTTTAATAATTTTTATTAATTACCTGCTAGCTTTATTACTTTTGAAGAATTATCAACTTTCTTTATTTCATGATATTTTATTATTTCATATAAAAATAAAAACTCTTATTTTTCAATAAATCCTGAATTATTTTAATCCAAGAATTGAACTAAATTTTCTAATTCTTCTTTCAAACTAATTTAATTATCAGCTTTTGATTTAATTAAATTATAAAAAACACTTATGAAATCATTATTTTATACTTTTATTTATCCATTTTCTCCTTTAATAATATTTATTGCGAACAATTTTTCGAAAAATTTTTTATCATCACTTAATAAAGTTCCAATTAATCTAATTACTTCAGCAAGTTTAGTCGACATTTTAAATTATTCAGGTGAAACTTAAAGCGTCTGAAAAACACTTAAAGAAATCGGATCAATAAAAATCAAAGTATTATTAATACAAGTAGCATTAACAATAATAACCGAATGAGAATTTTAACCAATTTCAATAAACTAAGGATAAAGTCCTTCAAATCTATTTCCATAACACATTTCAATTGCATTTTCAGTATCTAAAGCTTCTGTAAAAAGCACAATCCTTCCCAAAGGCATGTTATTATCTTATCCTAATTCCCAAATTTCCATATTCCATTTATCAGTTAGAGTATATAATCTTATAAATTAAATTATATATATATAAATAAAAATTATATATATATATAATATAAAAATAAGAAAAATGTATTTTTTTAAAAAAAATAAAATATATTTATTTGAAACTATTTGAAACTCTAAAAATTAATATTTATTGAAAAATTAAAAATTACCTTCCACTGTTAGCATCAAAAGTAGCATCCAAAATTTTCGAAGGTAAAAGTGGAACTCTAACACTTAAATCTAAATCGAAAAGTTTTTTTTTATTAATCAAATCATATTAATGTAAATGCGATTTTTTATCTAAAAATAATAATCGAGCAGTTCTAGGACATGTAAAAATGCATTTCGGTAGAATATCTAAGCATTCGGCCTCGATATCTTTTACGCATATAAATATATCTTTATTAACGGGTCTGCTTTCATATTTTTATTAAATTTCTTTTGATAAAACTAGACTTTCGCCAATTTCAGTAGCTTTAAATATTATTTAATTTAGTATTTGTTAACATAATTGGATATTTTTTTGCTTTTTTTACTATTAGTTTAATATTTTCTTTTATTAGCCTTCTTTTGTGCCTGTAGGAACATTCGATTTACTTCCTTCTTCGTTATTACTAATAGTTGTATTCATATAATCTTTTACTTTTTTAAATTCATTTAGTTACTTTATTGCTTTAGGGGTTGAGTCATGCAATTTTTAAGATTAAGAGAAAGCTGTTTTCTTATTTTTTTAAGGAACTTGCTTTTTTATATTTTTTTATTAATCTTCATATTATTTCTTATTCTCTTCTTGATATTTTGCTTGATATCTTTTTAATTTTGCCATTATGAATAGACGTTAAATTATTTTAGCATTTTTTTAAAATATTTCTTATTAAATTTGGGTTGTTTAAGGAAATATTAGAGGTATTAATTTTCTATAATTTATATATAATTAGTTTTCTTTTTATTATATAATATTTTGATTTCTTAATTCGTTTTCTTCTTTTTAAGATATTTAGATTTAATTTATTTCTAATAAACCTAAAATAATATTAATATTTTTATATATTATTTCATTATATTAATTATATAAAAAATACTTTAAAAGTCTTAATATTTAATATAATTTTAATTATTTTTTGTATCTTCTAATTATTAAAAATCCTTAATAATCTTTTTCTTAAACATATCGATTTCTATTTATATTAAACAAAAAATAAAATATTTTTATTTTACTATTTCCAAATTTAAATCTTAATTTTAAGCTTAAAGAATTTATTTAAATTCCTTATAAAAATAACTTTTCGAACATACAAAAACTCAGCTTTTTAGTATAATAATTAGTAAACAGGAAAAATATAGCTTTAATAATTTCTTAATCAATTTTTTCTTAATCATCCTAAACTGTAAATATATAATTCAATAAAATTTAAAATTCTTCAAAATCTAAATAACCAAATTATTTCTAACTAAATATATTGAATAAATCTCTTAAAGATTTACTACTTTTTTTCAACTTTTCGTTTATATAAAAGCTGATAACCTTTAATATATTTTATAATTCAGTCTATCTTTTAATAAATATTTGACTTCTGATTCTAGCGTCTCTTGCTCTTTTTTTCTTTTCTACATTATTTATTTCTAATTCTATTTCTTGTATAGATTATTATGATATTTTTTCTATTATTATTTTGAATATAAAGATAAATTATATATATATATATATATATATATATATATATATATATATATATATATTTATTATTTATTATAATACATATTAATTATTATTTATAATTTTCTTAATTTTATCCTTTGTAATCTTCTTCATAATGTAGTTTTGTCAAATATTCAACTCTAGTAAGTACGTTTTTATCTACATTTTATTCATAAAACTTTTTTGCTTCACTTTCAAAATCTTATTATTCTTTTTATTTCTTTTATTTTTCTTATTTCTTTAATTCAATTAATATATCTTGATTAATTTTTTCTTTTTAGACTTAATGTTCATAAATTTCCATAAATTAATTTTTATCTAAGTATTTGTTTTTTTATTAATCTAAATAATTAAAAACATTTCTAATTTGAATTTTGCTAAACCTAAAAAATAAAATAATATAAAAATTATTTAAACTAAAAAAAATAAAAACTCTTTATTAGTATATTTCATTATAAAATTAATAAATTCATCTTCACTTATTTTGTTATAATTTCTAGCTTCCAAGCTTGCTAGAAATTCATTTGAATTATTAAATCTACTAATTAGATCTTTTCTAATTTCCCCAATAATTTCTTTAGGTTAATTTAAATCCTAAAAGCTATCACCCGAAAATTTTTTTGCCTACTATCCAAATATAACATTTAAGAATTCTTTAAAAGATACTTTATCATTATTATTTAAATCAAAAATTCCATAAGCATCATCTAAAATTTTTTCTTCTAAGGTAATATTAGCTTTTTTAAAGGATAATTTAAATTCCGTTTTTGAAATATATCCATTATCATTTTTATCCAATGTTCTAAAAATATCTTTCAAACTTTAAGAACATTATGATATTTTTTCTCTTAAAATATGAATTACATTATCTGCTGATAAATTCATCGTTTCTTTGATTTTTTCCTATTCGCTTTTTGGTTGATTTTATTTTATTGTTTCTTCTAATAATCTTTATAGTCTTTATTCTTCTCTTCTTTTCAAAACCTATACATAATCCTAAAAAGCTTACCCAATAATATTACAAATATACCTTTCATTATTTTTTTTAACTCCATTAATTCTTTTACTTCCGTCCTTATAATCTATTCTTAAAAACTCCTTACTTAAATGTGACATTTGGCTTTTAAACCTTGTCATATTTGCAATGAGTCGAATAGCAAAAATTAAGTTTTATTTTTTTTCAAAACATTTTAATTTAATTATCATTTTTAATAAAGCCTCCTCATTTGAAAATTCGAAAAATCCAAAACGTTTTAAACATTTTAAAAAATCTTCGTATTTTACAAATCCTCTCCAGGCTTTCTTCTTTTTTTCTTTTAATGCTAATGATTACTCTCCTGAAATTCCGATTCTTTATTTTATGTCTATCTTTAAGTTTTTCTCCATTTCGCTTATTATTTATGTCATTTGTTTTCTATTTTATATTAATAAATCATGAAAATTAATAAAGGTTTCTTCCAATTTAGTTTTTTCTCCCAACTCGATATCTTGTTCTGCTTATTAATTTTCATTACTTCTTTAATATACTTGTTTCTTGCCTATTAACTCGGCATATTTTGTTATTTTCTGATTTTATCTATTATCTTTTTTTAATTATTCCAAATTTCGCTATAATTAAGAATTTAATTAATTATGAGGCTCTTCCTTTTTTATAAAATTTATTATACTGTCATGTTTTTCTTGCATCTAGATTTCTTTCATTTTATTAAAATTTTATGTTTAAAGAATTTATTGTGTTTTTTCATATTCACTTATTGCGTTTGTCTATTAGAAATCACTTTTGATTTCAATTTAATTATCTAAACCAAATTTTACACTTTTCTTAAATTTTAAATTATTGGAAGAGTTTTATTATAAAGAACTTTTATTATTGTTCATTTATATTTATGTTGATCAATTTATATATATATTTTTTAATTTTATATAACAAATTTTTTTAAATTTTTTAAATATTTTTTTTTGATATATTGCCTTTATATATATATATTTTATGTTGTTGTATTTCGGAACTTAAAATATTTATTTTAGTATTTTTAAAAATTTTATTAAATTTTTATATAAATAAATATGAAACTTAAACAATTTTTTAACATTTGATTTTTATATATTTTATAAATAAAATTTGTTTTATTTTTTATAATATTTCTAAAAATAATATTATTTTTGTAAAAAGAAATATAAATTTACATTAATTTATAAATTTTTTCATAAAAAAATTATATTTATTGATTGGTTTAATAAATTAAATACAATTTATAATATAAGGATAATATGAAGTTTATTTTTTTTTCCAAAAAAAATTATAAAATAATTCTTTTTTAAAATTATTATTTTTAATAAAAATAAAATATAAATAAAAATTCTCCGCTAACTTAAATTATTTTACTTTATAAATATTTAAAAAGATTTAAATGAAAAAAAATATTATAAATCAACTTTATTTAAAAATAAGAAAAAATCAAATAACATATTAATATTATTAATTATAATAACAAATCAAGATTTTTATTTATTATAATAAATGATATAATAAATGATAAATGTTAGATAAAATATTAAAAATAGCAAATAAGTAGTTTAAAAAATTATCGCCTCCGAATCTGTATAGTACCCAAATTTAGAAGTCGAATTTAAAGTTAATAAAATTTAAAAATTATAATTTATAAAAATATTAAACAAAAATATATATAGAAAGAAAAAAAAAGTTACTAATCGTCATTAAATGTATATTAAAAATATATAAAATAATAAATAAATGCATAAATAATTTAAGTAATTCAATTAATTTTGTTTAGGAAAAACAAGAGGATGATAAAAAGAATTATGAACAGTAAAATAATTGCGATATAAATTAGGTAAAAAAAATATGATAATTTTATTCGATATTATTATATATTTATTTCTTTTTTTTTACTGAAGAAATAAAAATCTATAGCAAATTTGTAAATAAAACTGCATTATATATTAGATTCAAGGTATAAATAATTAAAAAAAAAAGAAAATATATTTTATATATAAATGAAGAACTTTCAGTTTTTTTATGGTTTTGATTTGTATATTAAATTATGTATCTCTATGCTTATACAATTATGATATCGATAAATAAGATATTGAACTAAATAATACATTAAGAAAAATTAGTATTAGTTGTACTAGTTTCCTGTTTTTAGAATTAATTTTATAAATGTTTTAAAAAGGGTTAATAAATGGCGATAATGCTTTTTTTAAAAATATGGTCGATACTTTAGTTCTTATAGGTTTATTATCAAAGTAAAAAAATAATATATGTTTATAATTGAAAAATAATTTGATTATTTAATAAAAGTTTATTAATAATTCTTTACATTATTTTATTTTATAAAATTTTTATTAAATTTAATCTTTAATTTTTAGTTTGATTTTCTTATTTCATCATAATGCTGATCCTTATTTTTTAATTGCAATTAAAGTTTTTGCTTCTTTTTGCCATATAAAAATTACACAACATATTAAATTTCTATAAATTTTACTGAATCGCTTTATAAGAGCTTTAATTAAACTAAAATATAGTTTTATAAGACTTTTAGTAGTAATGATGTTTTACAGTATTCTTGGTTTATAACTATTTAAAGATAATATGAATTACAGATGCAGAATAACACCTTATCCTTAATATTAATATGGTAATATAAATAAAATTTAAATAATAATAAATATATAATATTTATAAATTAGATAAATGGGAAATCTTTAATAACATACCTTTCCTGTGTGGAAAATGGTCATGCCCTGAAAAGTATTAAAACATATAATAATTAAATCTAACTATTTAATATATATTTTTTATAACTAGTTCATATTGTCGATCTCCAAAAGAATTTGACGTTACTTTTGACGAAAAAGAAACAGACATTGTAAACATGAATTTTAGTTTCACAAAATTCGATAACATAGGCTATTCGTTTTTAACAATATTTCATTTAACAAGAACAACAGGATGGAGTTCGATTACTTTTTTAGTAAAATTAAATATATAAATTTGTTTAAAATATAAATAAATAAATATATAAATATATATAATATATAAATATATATATATATATATATATATATTTTTAGCATTGGAGACATACAGAAACTGTGATTGTTGGATTTTATGTCGTATCTGTAATGATAATATGTGCCTATACATTAGCAAATATGATATTAGCAATTCTTTATTAAAGCTACGAAGAATAAACATAAGTTAAAGATTTAAAAGAATATAGTATTTTTTTTTATTAAATTACTAATTATCTTTTTTATATAAATAATTTTAGAGGACAAATAAGTATCAGAATAAAATAATAAGGTTACTTTAGATTAATTAAAAAACAAAGTAGTTAGTAGTATGTAAATTGAATCTTAAATATACGAAGAATCTTAAGAAGAATAATTTATTAAATAATAAATATAATTTTAAGTAAGTGCATTTTAAAAAATGAAATATATTGAAAATTCTTCGAACAAATAAAAGAGTTTATAAAAAGTTAAATCTGCGTTAAAAAGAATAATATTTAATATAAAAATGGATTATCATTCGTATACAAACATGAATATTTTTAAGAAAATGATATATTCTAATTATTACAAAACATTTTAAAATTTATATATTTTTGTCTAAATAATTATGTTATTAATTGATAGAGAACTTATATCTAAAAATCAAATAGATATTTCATCTAAATTGACTAGATTATTGATTATATGTAATGCTTTGATATTATAATAAAGGTATAAAAAAATATAATAATTAGAATTTATAAATATAAAGGTTTTAATTCTTAATAAAATTTACTTTAAAAGTGCATTGAATATTATAGATTTAATAATATTATTTTTAGTTTTATTAACTCGTTTAAGTTTATTTTAAGACAAACCAATGTATATAAGTATTATAAAAGGAATTTAAATATTTCGTATTTTCCAGGTTAATTTTTTCCAAAATAATTTTTTTAACATAATATATTTTTAAGGTTATTAAAACAAATAATATACTTAAGCCAATTCATTAAATGATTTAATATTTTGTTTACTCAGCCAAAGAAATTTTCTAATTACTTACCTTGATAATAATATATGCATTAATTTTAGGTTTATTAGGATATTAAATATTTCAAAGCAAAGCCAAGTATTAATTAAATTCTTATATTAAAGATTAAATAAATGGTTATTCTCCTCGAGTAAATTTTGATAATATTGAAAATGCCTTTCAAGCTGTTTTATTAATGCTTTTAAATGAAGAATGGCATATGGCAATGTATAATTTTATGAGAACTTATAGTGAAATGTCGTGTTTCTTTTGGATATTTATAGTTAGTACTGGAGAATTATTATTAATGAAATTACTAATAGCAATTTTTATAAATAAATATTTATATTTTATTAAATAGTAGAAAGAATAATCTAAATAGATAAACTAGATTATATCTTAAGCATTATTATAAATACAAGGTATAGATGTAGTTTCAGAAAAACAATCAAATACAAAAAGATATGATGAATAATAAAAACAAATTAATACAAATTTAAAATTAGCAAGCTTGCAATATAGCAATATTTAAATTAGTCCATAAAAAGAACATAATTATGATATTAGTAATTAAAAATTCCCTCAAAATTCGAGTTTATCTAACAGGTAAATAATTGTTAAAGAAAAAAATTAAATTAATTATCGATAAAATAGTTAAGATAATACATTCTAATATCTATAAATAAACAATTAATAAAAATTATAATAGTAAACTAAAGAAATATAAGCACATAAATTGAATAATGAATAAGTTTATTTAAATTATGAAAGTCCAAATTATTTAAATAATATAATTTAGAATGAATAAAACATTTAACCTAAAGAGATTAATGATGAATAAAATAAAAATAAAAATAAAGAAAACATTAATAAAATTAAAAAATCAAAAATTTTATGATTATTAGAAAAATCAAAATAAATATCTTAAAAAATAGATAAAAATTATAAATTTTAAAATTTTATGATAATGGTATGTTTAATAAATTGTATATTAATGCCTTTTAATTCACCGTTAATGAATCCTCATTCAGAATTTTCCTAAATGTTAAAATATTTAGACTATTTAATTACATTTTTATATTTATTCGAAATATTAATTAAAATGTCTGCTTAAGGATATCAATATTTTAAAAATTAAGAAAATAAATTTGAGTTTGGACTCTTTATAGTTAATGTTTTAAATTTTATTTTTTCTTAGTAAACTATGATTCTTAAACTGTTTAGACCCTTAAGAATTTTTAAATTAATCAAATACTTCTAAAGCATGAAAATACTTATAATTTCATTATTTAAATCTGTTTCTTTGCTTATTAAACTTGTTATTTTTGCTTTTTGTTTTATGTTAATACTTGTTGTTTATCCTTTAAAAATTCTTAAAGGGAAAATGAAATATTGTACTCTTTCTGAAGGAACAGATATTCATTCTTGTATGGATTTAGGAGGTGATTGGCTAAATTAAGATTTTAATTGGGATAATACATTAATTAGCCTTTTTAATTTGTATCTAATTGCAACTAGTGAAGGATGGAGTGAATTTATATTTTAAGCTTAAGATGCCTATGAGTTAAATTATGGACCTGTTAGACTTTATAATAAATACTGGTCTTATTTTTTCATAATTTTCTTTTTTATAATTAATATATTGGTAATTAATACTTTCGTAGGCGCATTAATTGATAAATTTAGCAACATAAATAACAAATATTGTATATTAATTATAAATATTTTATTTAAAAAAAAAAATATTTTTTATTTTATAAAATAGTAAGTTAATAAAAAATTATTGTATTCAAAGATTAAAAATATAAAACTAATTCAGCTGATTTACCAAAATAAATGACTAGTTAATAAAGTTTATGGCTATAAATTAAAAGATCTATATATTCTGAATGCCCTTTAAAAAAAGTATTATATATAATTGTTTATTATTTCCTTAGTTTTAATTTTTAAAAAGGCCATTCCTCCAAAAAAAGAAGATAGATTAAGATTCATATTATATGAATATATAAAAAATAAAAGATACAAATTTTTAATAAATTTATCTATTATATTATCTATTATATAATTTAGTATTGAATATCAAGGATAATCTGAGATTTATTAACTTATATAAGGTTTAAAAACTATTTTTTATTTATTTATATATTTTTTTTAGATATTATAAACTATATACTACTGTTTATATTGGCTTTAGAAGTATCTATTAAATTTTTTGTTTAATAAAAACAGGTTTTTATTAACAAAATGAATATATTTGATATATTTTTGTTAATCACTAATATAATATAAGTTGTTTTAATAAACAAAATAGACGATAATGATATTGTTAATTTGTAGACATTAAAAAATATTTTTTAAATGTTTAAAATATTCAGATTTTTTAGAGTTGTTAAAACTTTTAAACTATTAGAAGATATTTTTAATTTATTATTTTAAATTGTTCCTCATGTTACATCAGTTTTATGTTTGCTAATAATTATAATTTATATTTATGCGGTTATTGGATTATATACATTTGCTTATTTAAAACCTTAATAATATGTAAATGGTTATGATTTACATTTTAAAAATTTCAGTTCTTCTTTCTTTACTTTAATGAGGGTAGCTTCTGGAGAATAATGGTTTTAAATAGCTGCAGATATTATAAGATAATAATAACCTAATTTTGTGTGTTTTAAGATTAAAGATTATAATGAATATATTAAATATGGTAAATATATTTTTTTATTAACAAACATAAACTTAATAATATTAAAATAAGGCTTAAATGAATGTGGTACAAAGTGGGGATATTTATATATTTTTAGTTTCCATTTTTTTACAAGTTTAATAGTATTAAACTTATTTATAGCCATTATATTAGATAGTATGATGACTCAAGATAAAGCAAATAGTACTTTCTAATTATTAAAGATTAAAAACTTATGGCGTAAATATGATAGAAAAGGATATGGATTTATAAATTTTGTTGATTTTTGGCAATTTACATCTAAAATTGCATTAATATATGGAGTTAGAAAAGATGAATTAGTAAAAATAGAAAATAAAAAAAGTTTTCTCAAATTTTTGGATATACCTATATATGCTCAAATAAATGAAGACGGAACGAAAATCTTTGGAATTCGTTTCCATGATGTAGTAATTAGATTTACATAAATATCTTTACTTTTAAAACATGGAGTTATGATGTAAAAATATATTTAATATAATTTTTTTTTTAAATAAAAAAAGTGGAGAAGGAGTTCCTTAGGAAACTGAAAAAGATTTAAATTAATTTTATTATGAATTAGACTAAAAAACTAATTTTAGAGCGGAAAAATCTTATCTAAGGTCTGGAGATATTGCAGTAATTCTTTTATTATAAAGAAAGTTAAAGCGATGTATTCGTTTAGTAAAAATGAAACAACTTGACAAGAAAAAAACAAAAGATCATAAATAAATTGACTAAGTTGGACTTGTACCAAATTAAGCAAGCGCTATACTTATGAATGTTTTATCTTATAATTTTATTGAATTTTAGATTAATGAGGATATGAAATAAAACAACTTTAATTAAAAATGTAATTAGTAATTAAACTAGAATCTATAAATTTTAAATTAAAATGATTGTATAAAAGATTTAAATAAAAAATGATTTTAAATTAAAAAACAAAAATATTTAAAAATAAAAATATTGAATGATAGATAGAGATGGCGTAAAAATATTTGCAACACTAAAATTAAATAAAATTTTTTAATTATATATATCTTAAATATTTTTTTTATAGATTTTTATTTATTTTTATTATAATTTATTAATAATTATCGAAAATCTTAAAAAATATATATATATATATAAACATAAACAATTAATATAAATTATTAAATAATATATAAAAAAAATACAAATTAAAAATAATAACGATAAAATAAATAAAATTAAGAAGATAATTAATATAAAATATATATAAATATATTCATTTATTTATCAATTAAAAATTAAAAAAATAATTATTCAATTAGTATAATAAATCCAATTTTTAAAATCTTAATTAGTGATATCAGGTATATGCATATTTTTGGCATCTAATTTATAAACAATTTAATATTTACTAAAAACAGACTCATAACTAATAGTATCTGTATCACTTTTGAAATATTTCCAAAAATTTTTAATAAAAATAACACATTATTAAAATTCATCTACACTATAATTATTTAAAAAATCAATTCTTTTAATTTAAAATTAAATTTCATTTTTGTACTTCATAAAAGCTATAAACAAACAAGAACTAGCTAAAAGACTTTATTTATATTTTAAACAAGAATAATTCAAAAGAATTAAATCAGCAATAAACATTCCCAAAATAAAAACTTTATGTGGAACATTAAGAAGGGTATATATAACTTTCATAAAATGAGCGACAGTACCAGAATTTAACTAAAAGTTTAATATTTTTAATATTTCTTTTTCCATTTCTATTAATTAATATGGATTGTATTCATCAGCAGTAATATAAGCATATTCTAAAGCGTTTTCTTATTTATAATATTCTTTAGATCTTTCATTAAAAACACTAAAAAATATTAATATTATAAAAAATATATGTAAAAAATAATTATATATATACTCAGCTATTTTCATACAACAGACTCCAACTAATTAAAGTTTTTATTTTTAAACATTCATTGAGGATAAAACTCTAAAAAATTAAGAACATATAAATAAATTTATAAATTTTAATATTTATAAAAATATTTTTATTTTTATTTTTATTAAAAAAATATGTATATTTTTATATTTATATAAATATATAAATATTTTTATAAATATATATATATATATATATATATATATATATATATATACATATATATATTTATTTTTTTTATTATTATTTTTAAAAAAAACTTTAAATTACCTATCAATAAATGATATACAATAATGAAGAGTTTCATCCTAAACTTCAAAGTGTACACTCACATCTATAAGCCAATCAACCAAAATAAGCCTCATATTTTCATTAATGAAACTTTATTTTTGCATATAATTAAAATCAACTTTTAATTTTTCTTCCGCATTTTTTTAAATTATTATACATTTAACTTAAGAAACAAACAGGAATATTTTCAACTGAATAACATTTAATAGCTTAATTACTAGAGCATTTAAATATTTTATCCTTATAATTTTTATAAATAGAAGATATATAATACTTAGACAATTTATTTAAAGAATTAATAGTAGGTAATTTAATATCATCAAAAAAAGGATGATTTAATGCACTTTCAGCTGAAATTCTTTCATAAGGATTAAGTTTAAGTAATTAAGATAATAAATCTATTCCTTAAATACCTAGTATATTTCCTAAGCTTTTTAATTTTTTGAAAGCTAATTCTCTATTCGGGATCATACTTCGAACTAACTTTAGTATTTTCTCACTTTTAGTTGGAGCGAAAATTGCATTCATGTCAATTTCTTCCCATTTAGGGAAAGCTTTTTTATAATCCAAGCTATTATCGCACATTAAATTTAATATATTTTCATTTGGAGAACCCAAAAATCTAAAAATTTTAAAAAGTTATTCGATTTCAGAATCCCCTTAAAATAAAGGTTCATTTAAGGCTATTTCTGCTAATAAGCATCCAAAAGCCCAAATATCAATTTCTTAAGAATATGAGCTTTTTCTTAATAATAATTCAGGAGCTCTATACCATAATCTACGAGCCTCCCTTCCTGATCTTTCTCTGTCTTTTGGATCTTCAGGTGTGTAGGGAATATGAGGTATTTATACATGTTTTGAAAGGGCAAAATCTGCTATTTTTATTAAACTTTCTTCTGTAAGTAGTATGTTATCAACCTTTAAGTTACGATGAATTATTCCATTATGATGAAGGTAGTTTAATCCTTAAAGAATTTAATATGATAAACTTTTTAATACTTTTAATGGAATATTGTATGATAATTAATTATTAATCTCTTTATTTGATTCAACTTTTTAAGGTTCTGATAGCTTAGCACAGTTTTTTAAATATCCTTTTAAATTATATTTTTGTTATTCATTTACTATTTAGACAAATTCATTTTGTACTTCTGCACATACTATTCTTTTTTTTTTTAAATAATTTTTATTTTTAAAAAAAATAAAATACTAATTTATATTGGGATGATCTAAGTTTTATAAATAACTTAATTCTCTTAAAATACTTGTAGGAATTCCATCATCTTATCCAGCATTACTTACAAGTACATTTATTTTTCTTATCATAACCTAAAAAAAAATATAAAGGTATTATAATAAAAAGTAAAATAATAAAATTATTATGTTTAAATTGTTAATGTTTTTTTTTTTTTTATAAAAAAAAAAAGAAAAAAAAAAAAAATTTAAATTGTTTTTATAAAAATTTATTATTTTTAATTCTATGTAATAAGTTTTATTAATTTTACTTATTATCCATCTATACGTGAAAAACCTTTAAAAAGTTTTCCTTTAGACCTTCTTTCTACAACAACTTATTATTTTTAATATTTTTCGTTAACACTAAATGCTTAAAACTTTCCTAAATATTTCCATAGCTTAGTGTCTGTAGAAAACTGATTGAAATATTTGTTTACTCTAATAACGTTTAGATATATATCAGAAGCTTTAAGAAAAGAAAGTATTATGAAATGTAGTTCATAAGGAAGATTAATAAAATTATATTGAGTTTCTTGAGTTTATTAATTATTATTAAACTTGTCAGATAGCTTTCCATTGTTCTATACTTTTAATAGATTATCATATCTTTTATATTGTTTTTAATTTATTAGTTAATTTGAGGTATAATTACATAAATTAAGTTTATTTTCTTAATCTTATAGACAATATCTTTCTTGTTTTATAGGAGAAACACTTTGTTATTATTTATTTTATTTTTAACTTCCTTTCTTTTTTTAATCGTTTTTCATATTATTAATTTTTTTTTTATTGGTTTATAATCGGAATAATTTAAAAAATCTTAATTAAAAAAAAAAATTGATAATTTAAATTTTTTGCAAATACTATATTTTATTTAATTCAAAAATTTCAGATTATAATGTTTTTATTTTCTTTATAAAATATATATATATATATATATATATATATATATATATATATATATAAATAATATTATTTAAAATAATCTATTTGATATATTAAATTATAATAAAAAATATAATTAAAATTTAATATTAAATTAATATCATTTCAATATTTTATAAAAACATTCAGAATACTTAAATATTTATGTATATAGCATATTATTTGACTTTTTTAAATCAAAAATATTTTATTTTTATAAAATGATTACTTTTATACTTATATTTTACTTTTAGTTAAATTTTAAAAATAATATTATTTAAAATATTTAAATTTGAAAATAATAATGTTTTTTATTATTTCTAATTTTTTGTAAATATTAAAAAATTATTTTTATTTCTCAATTTATATTAATTTTATTATTTCTTTTATTTTTGCAATTATATAAGTACTTATTTATTATTTATTTTTATATTGATTTCATAGAATTTTATTTGTAAATATTATTATTTTAACAATTAAAAAAATAAATCTTTACAAATAATTATATTACTTATTAAAAAAATTTAATTAATTAAATTAAAGAAAATATCCATTATTATTTTTTATATAAGAAAAAAATGATATTTTTATTAAAAAATGCAATAATAAAAAACACAATTACTTATAGGTAATTTAAAAATATTAGCAACACTGATATTTTATTAAAAATAAAATTATATATCAAATGAATTGTTCAAAGTGTCATAATATTAGTTTTTGCAGTCTTTTTTAATCTTCTATACTCATTTATTACAAATGAAAAGTTAATATTATATATAAAATTTATTTTTAATTTAGGTATTGCAAATATTTCAAAGATACCTATAATATAAATTACTGAATATTAAAAACTAAAATAACAATATAAACATAATGTTTATAAAAAAATAAAAGTATAACAATAAAAAAAGAAACTTATTTTCATAAATTATAAAGAAATATTTATATAAATTAAAAAATAAAAACCAAAATAATTTCAATTTCAAATTGTCAAAATATAATAAAACTTAAATTACTAAAAAAATAAATCTAAAAAGATTATATTACAAATGGACTAATAATTAGATTATTAAATATTTTATGTAGATCATGAAATAATATCCAGAAGATACAAACACGTTGGAGTATTAGGAAAAGGAAGAGATTTCATGTATGAAGTACCAAGTGTAATACACATGATGTAAGATAAATTTAATGAAAAGAAGGTAATAATGTAGATATTTCCAGCATTAAACGAAGAAATATTAAAGATGAAACTATATCAATTAAAATAATCAAATTTCGACAATTATATATCAAACTGGATTCGAATAATAGGTTATACAACAAAGAAATAGAACAAATCGACTTCAGATTTAATAATATTATATTAAGTAGATGGAATAATAGGACCTACTTTAGAAAACATAATATCAAAACACAAAAAAGACAATTAAAGTTTCTCTGAATAAGAAATTTTAGAGTACATATATATAATGTGTGAATCAATGAAAGTATCTTAAACTTCAGAATATTTAGATTTAAGCCCTGTAAATATTTTTGTTCCTCCAGAAAATACTCCTACAAAAGCAAAATATTATATTTCTAATTGTGGTCTAAGTTTTAAAGGTACAAAATGGGATAAAAAGTTTTATTGTCCTACGGATAGTTTTTTTACAGGTAAATATTTTTCACTAATATATATATATATATATATATATATATATATATATATATATATATTTATATATTTATATATATATATATATATATTGAATGTTTTTATATAAAAAAAGTCAAAATTAGTGAAAGAAATGCACATATGGCAACTATAAGTAATATTTTTATTATTGGAATGGTTGCTTTGTAAATGGCCACTTTTAATGATTTATAAGATTTATATGTTCAAGAAGATAAAATGATAAGGGAAGACCTATTAATTAAAAAGCTTGATGATTTTAAGAAATAAAATAAAAAAATATATTCTGAATAATTCATTTAATTATTAACACATATGCTTTCCATAAAAGAAGAAAAAAGATTATTGTTAAAATCAATTTTTGAAGAACCCGAATATTAAAAGCTTTTTAAAAACGAAAAACAATATTCCACATAAATATAAGTTGAGAATTCCTAAAAATATGAAGGAATGCTTAAAGGATAAGTTCCAGAAGGGAATGGAAAAATAACTTATTTAAATCAAACTTCTTATTCAGGAAACTTCTCTTAAGGACTCAAACATGGTTATGGAGTTTTTTTCGATGGAAAGGGGAATCATATTTTTGGAGAATGGGAAAAAGATAAACTTAAAAGTGGCGGAAAATGTTTGAAAGGGCAATTTATATATGAAGGATAATTAAATGAAGATTTTTCAATTGAAGGTAAAGGAGCTTTAATGTACACTACTATTAATAATAGTTAAAATAGCCCTATTTATTATGAAGGCGAACTTCTAAGATGGATAAAAAACTAATGGATTATAATACTACAAAGATGGATTTAAATACATAGGCGAATTTAAATAAGATAAAAAATAAGGAAAAGGTTAATTGTTTTGGCCTAAAAGTGTAAAAAACTGGGTTGGAGAATTTATAGATGATCAAATGCACGGAAAAGGTAAAATGACAATTTTTAGAAACGAGGAAAGCAAAGAAATAGAAGTTGAATTCGAAAAAGGAATTGAAAAAAATGGATAAGAAATTTGAAACAAATATAAATATATGTAAAGTTCTATATATATTATTTTTAATTTTTTTTTTATAAATAAAAATTTATTAAATATTGTAATTATTATTATTTTATAATTTGTTAGTTTATTAACTTAAAATAAAATTTAATATAATTGACTTTTTATTATTATTATCGTTAAAGTTCATATAATATTATGATCTTAAAAGTCATTATTATTAAGATTCTTAAAATTAGAATTTAATATATTATTATTATTGATTGAAATTATTTTTTTTTTAGAATTTAAATAATTTAAGTTGCCTGAACAGCATTGTAAAATGTCAAAATACTTATCTACTGAATTGATTACTTATTCTTAATTAATCAAATCACTTAAAGGGCTTTATTTGTTTGGTGTAATGAAATGTTGTTCATTAATTACTTTGTTTTCATTATTATAAAAAAGTTTATTATCATTATTATTAAATAATTTTTTATCATTATTATTAAATAATTTATTATCATTATTAATAAATAATTTATTATCATTATTAATAAATAATTTATTATCATTATTATTAAATAATTTATTTTCTTTATTATGAAATAAATTATTTTCATTATTATTAAATAACTTATTATCATTATTATTAAATAATTTGATTTCGTTATTATTAAATAATTTATTTTCATTATTATTAAATAATTTGTTTTCATTAATTTATTATTTATCAAATTAATATCCAACATCATTATAGGTATTTTCTTTAGTATTTTTCAATATCATTTTTTCTTTATATTTTTCTTAGTTTTTACTACGACCTTAATATTTCTAAGGAGTACAAAAGTTTTCATTATTAAATTTCATAAAATGAGGAGGAGGATGTACGCCATGCATTTAAGGATGTAAATGAGAAGGCAAAACAACATATCTACCTAATTTTTATTAATTATGATCAAATTATACAGGAATAGGATAAAAGTTTCCAGTGTTTCTTCCCAAGTATATAGGTGGAGGAGGTGGAGGATGTTAATTTCCTTATTTCAAAGGAAAATGAAGAGGTATTAAATGAGGAGTAGGGTAATATTACATATGTCTATTATTATTTTAAGAAGGATGATTAATAACACAAACAATTGGACGTTAATTAGTAATAATTTTAGGAATTTCTTTATTTTTAAGTTCTTCTTTTTGAGGAGATATATTTTAGGGTGATTTGCATTCTTTTAAAGCCGAGATCAAAAAAGAAGCAAAAGAGGGATTTTTCTAAACATAATTTTTCACTGTTTATGGAGTTTTGAGTATTTTTTCTAGATTTTTAGGATTAGGAGTATCTTTTTATTAGAAGATTTACTTTTTTAGATTCTCGAATTCTATATTATTATTAGGAATTCTTTTAATAACATCTTTTACAGTACTATTATCAATATTTTCATTCAAGGTATTATTATTATCTTTAGGAGTAATAAAATGATTGTTTTTCTTACTACTTTTATAAATTTTCTTACTAATTTTTTTCTTTACTGTAATTTCTTACTTTTCTTACTAGTCTTTTTATTCCAAAAGCTTATCATTTTCTAAAAATTTCATTATTTTTATTTCTTATTGTTTAAATTATTCAGAAATAGAGTATTATATTTTCTCATTTTTTTCTTTCAAATCTTTATATCTATTCATAAACTCAGGAATTCGTTTCTTCATCGAAGAGTTCCAATGGTTCTTTATAGCATTATCGGTTCTTCCTCTTAAATATCTTGTTATATAAGCCCATTTATTTCCAAAATGTCTATGACATAAAAATAATATCCATTCTTCATCTTTCTACCAAGGAAACTTATTTATTTCAGGATTTAAATGATTATACCATCTCTCACGACATTATTTACCTATTCTTCCAGGAATATGTTCTGCTATATATGTCCATTTTTATGGACCATGTTCTTATACTAATTCGATTATTTTTTAATCTTACTCATCTGTCCAAGGCATCTTTTTAGCTTTTGCTTGCCTTTTATTTTTCTATTTGTGAATAGATTTTTATACAGAATTACATTATTCACTTTTAGTTTTATCCTTTTATTCAGATTATTATAGATTGTTTGATTAATCTTCAGCTAAGATTCCCTCTTCTGAAGCTTTTTCCAAAACTTCTTGTAGGTTTAATTTTATTGATTGAAGAGATCTATTTTTTAAAAATAAAAATATATGAATATGTTTAATTAAAAATAATATTTTTTATTTATTGTTTTTTGCAATTTACTAGTTTTCATTCGAAATGTGATGGATAGAATTTTATGGAATTTGAATTTCAAACATAAATTTTAATTTATTTTTATTTTTTTTAATATAAATAATATATTTTATAAAGTTAATTTTAAAATATAATTTATAATCGCTTTTTATTTTTTTCTTGTTTTTTTATTTTTTTTGGTGTGTTTTTTTATTTAATTTTAAAAAAAAATCAAAATTGAATTATTTTTATTTGAAAAAAGTACAATCGACATAAAATAAAAGCTTAATTATATAATATATGAAAAAAAAAGAACTAATTAATTATGAAAAAAAAAAAAAAATCAAAATTAAAAATCAAAATTATAAATGTCAAAATAATAAATGGAATTTTGTTTTTTATCTTATATATATTTTTTTTTTCTTAAATAATTTAAAATTCAAATTTTTATATTTAGTAAAAAAATTTAAAATTTAATTTTTTTAATTATTAAAATCTCTTAATTTATATTTAAACCTTAATATAATTATTAAATGTTCCTTTATATATAAAAATATAAAAATAAATATGATTTTAAATCAAAAAGCAATTTTGATTAAATTAAATTTAAGCAATATATTAATGTATATAATATTTTATTAGAAAATAACAAATTAATAAAAATTAGTAGGATTATTTATATTTTACAATTTATTATTTATAAATATTATAAGTATATATTTTTTCTATACGTTTAATAAAAATTTTCGCACCAAAATTCTTTTTTAAATATATACAAATGATTTTATAAAATGTAATTAATATAAATAGAATTAAGAATGTTATTAAAAAAGATTCCTATATAAAAATATTTATTATATATGTATTATTTGTATATTTAATTTGAAAAATTAAAATTAAAAAAATATATATAATTAAAAATTAATTAAAATTATAAATAATAACGAAAAAATTATTAATTTGTTTTGCTTAATGTAATTGTTAATATTTTAATTTTTATATAATAACTAGCTATATATTTATTATTATAATCTTTATGCTTATTAATATATATTAAGAATATTTTAATATATATATTTTATATTTTTATTAATATTAACTAAAAAAAACATACATTTATAATATTTGGATTCAATTAAAATAGAAAATTATATTTTTAATTCTAATTTTAAAAATATTAATTAAATATATATATATCATTACAAGTATAATATTAACAAAAAGATAAAAATATGTTTTTGATTTAAAAATATTAAATTACTTTAATATTTAAAAATATTTTTAAATAAGTATTGAATAACTCTATATATGTAATTCATATATATCTATAATTTCAATTAATAAATAAATAATTATATATTTATATATATATCAATTTTATTCTTTTTAATATTTAATATATTATTATTAAGAATTATTATCTTATTGAAATTCATTTGATTAATTAATACTATTATTCGATATATTTATTTATTTAAATTATATAAATTAAGATAGTTTTTATAGCTTCTCATCAGCTAGTTATTTTCTTAATTATAACTCATAGTTAATTGATTAAAGGTCCTAATTTTCTTATTTAAGCTTTTTATTTTCCACAGTCTATATACTATAATCATTATTAATAATACTTATTTTTTTTTCTAATTTCTAGATTTATAGTAAATACTACTAATTATAACTTTCTAAATTATTATTAATTTATTATAATTGTTTAATCTCCTATTATAATTCATTTATTTTTTAATTATTCATATTACTAATAATTTATTATTCATTTTAATAACTTTTATATGAAAAATTTAAATTTTAATATAAATTTTATATTATTTATATTTACTTATTTTTAATTTTTTTTATTTCTTCAAGTTCCTTAAATTTTTATTTTTGAATAATTTCACATTATAATCCTTCATAACTTTCTTTATTTTTTAAAATAAACTTATTTAATTATTCTTCAACAATTTAAATTTATTCTTTAAAAATTTATTTTTCATTTTATAATTCTTCTATTTAGTTCATTAATTTATTTTCTTATTAAACTAACTTTTGAATATTTTCATTATCAAAGCTATGTTATTTTATTAAATTTTCGATTTCAATTTATTAATTTTAAATTTGCAATTCTTAGTTTTATATAATGATTTCTTTATCTTTAATATTTTTTTCTAAATCATTTGAGAATAAAAACAAATCGTTTGTTTGTTTTTCATATTCTGAAATAATATTTTATATTTCTTTTTTTTCGAAAAAATGTTTTGCTAATTCCTCATTTTCATTTTTTAAAGATAAAACATAATTTTATAATTAATTAATAAATTACATTAATTTTTAAATTTCTTTATTACTTTAATCATTAATTTCTTATACTAAATTTTCCCAATATAATTATTCTTAATTATTATTATTATTTTTCATTATTTATCCCTTTTATAACGCTAAAATTTGTAAAGAACTTTTTAGCTCTTAATTTATTTAGCTTTTGCTTTGATTTATTATGTTTTAAAGCTTTTAACAGATGCTTTTTTATTCTTAATTTTTCTATGTTTTATAATAAAGACTTTTATATTAATTATAAATATATTCACATTCTGCAATAAGTTTTTCTATTATCAAATCTTTATTATTATTTTCATTATTAATCTATTTAATATTATCGAAAAAGTTTTATATATGCATTTTCAATTAATGAAATTCATCATTTTCTTTGTATTCCATTAAAAAAAATAAAATAAAATAAAATTAAAAGTTATTATTTTTGTATAAATTAATTAAATTAAGAATTTTATTCAGTTTTTTTAATTAATAAACAAAAAAATGATGAGATGTTAATACAAAAACCATTATAATTAAATAAAAAATATAGTATGCTTATGCGAAAAAGAGGCTTTACTACTTTGTGTATATTGTTTTTAAGATGGACATTAAAATCATCAATTTATGGGAATAGAAAAGTACTTAGATAAAATCAGAAATACATATATAGATATATAATCAGAAGAAATCTAAATAGAAAACTAAAAATAATAATTAAAATATAAATATGATTATTTATAGTTAAAAATAACAGAATTATCTTAAAATTTGGAAATTCTCCTTCATTAAATTAAAACAAAAAGTGAATAATAAATGTCTGAATTCTAATAAATGCATTCTAAAATGGCTTTATTCTAGATTAAATTAACAAAAGATCCGTTAAACGAATAATATATTCAAGAAAGTTTAACTTTTTCTTAATATATTAATTAATAATTAAAAAATGAAACCACATTATTTCATTAATATGAAATTTAATTATATAGTATACAAGAAATAATATAATAAAATATTTAAAAAATCTAAGAAAGGTAAAAAAACATCATAATAAATTCCAAAATCAATTCCGATTCTCATCTTTTGTACACTAAAAGTATACTTCATGCCCATAATAATCGAATTAACTCATTTCTTTTACAATAACATAATATTTTGTACACTTGTTCTTTAGATGGAACTTTAAAAAAATGGTCTTTAAATACAATTAAATGCCTTGCAATTTAAAAATGCGATTCTCCAAATTTTTATCTTAACTTAATTATAATTGAAAATTAAAATATATTAGTTGCACTTAGAAATGATAATAAAGTTCATATTTTAAATCTTAGAACTTTAAAGATTATAAAAACAATAAAAATTCCTTGGAATTAAACTAGTTGTCCTTAACTAATTAAAGGAGTTAATAAAAAAAGTCACCATATTGCAGTTTCTGCAGGCACTAAAATATTCATTTTGGATATTTTATTAGGAAAAATTATTTTTGAAACTGAAACTTAACCACTTTTTTTGTCTATTCTTTTGATTTCTTTATTGATGGAAAATATACATATTTAATTATTGGAGATAAAATAGGTTTTTATATTTAAAAATAAATTAAATTTATATAAATATATTTTGTAAAGGTAATATTTGTATTAATGAAATTAATTTTGGTGGAAAGATGAATACTATTTCTTAAGCTCATATGGAAAAAATTGTTGATGTTAAGATTTTGCCCTAATCAAATTATGTAATTACTGCTTCAACTGATAGATAAGTTAAAGTTTGGAAAATGCCTAATTTACAATATGTTTAAAATATTTAAACTATAGGATTTGTTGATGGATTTGATACTTGTGGCAAATATCTTATTATGAAATAATAAGATATAGGTAGGCTATAAAAAATATATTTTAGCAAGAAAAAAAATAGTGTTTAATGTAAACCTTTTTTACCTATTTAAGAAAAATGTTAAGATATATTTTTGTATTAAAATTAAATGCTTATTACTTATTTTTATAATTCTAAATAAAAAAGTGATATTTTTATTCAATATTATTGATTAAAGCTTAATTATTTTAATTTTAAAAATAATATAAATATTGTGATTTCTTCTGTTATGTGTTATTTATTTACTTTTAGTTTTTAATTAATAAATGCTATTAACATTTTATTTTAATTTGCTTTTTATATATTTATATAATTAATCTAAATTAATTTTTAAATTTTTTATATTAATAAAAACTATAAATTTTTACTTGATGAAATATAAGTTATTAATTAAATAAAAACATAATATTTTTTTATTTTTTTCAATTTTATTATGTAATAATTTTATATATTTAATTTACTTTTCTCAAATAAAGAAAAGTAAGTCAAAATATTATTTTCTTTTCTATTAAAAAAAGAATTATTGAATATAATTTTTAAATAAATTCATAAAATGTATATGTTATTTAAATAATATACATTATCTAATATAAAATAAAAATAATTTATCTTATTCATTTATATAATTTTTTTATATATTAAATTTTTAAATTTTGTATAATAACACAAAAAAACATTATTTTATTATATCATATATTATACTTTTTTAGAAAATAAAATATAAACAAGAAATAATTGTACATATTGAAATTAAATATTTCTGAAAAAAAAAAAAAAACTAAACAAAAAACATATAAAAAATCAAAATAAAAGTTTCTAAAGAAACCAAAATGTCAAAATATTTTCAAAGAATAGGAAAAAAGTAATACTAGTATTAAATAGATATTATTTTAGATAAATTATATATGAATTTATCAGTTTAAGATTGTCTAATATCTATACTTGTAAAACGAGGTTTAAAAAAAATAAAAAAATATTTTCAAAAAAATTTATTAAAATTATTAAAAAAACAAAAGGCAAACATAAATAAGAAATAAAAAAACCGGCTTAACTTAAAGACAAATTAGCATTTTTTGAAAATCAAACTATTACAGTACCATCAAAAATGTATTGGGATGAAAAAACATCAAAGTTTTTAGAAAAAACAGCAGAACTTTAAATAAATATTAGGCATTAAAAAATATCCAAATTAGCAGGAAAAATTGAATTCGATATTGCTTTTTATGCTAATAATTAAATTAAATCATATAAAGAACAAAGGCCATTAATTAAATGCCCTGATTCATCAGCAAGACTTTTTTATGAAATAAGAGTTTATTAAATAGGTGATTAGACATTACATTTAGATTAAAATAAAGCGTTTTTTTATAAAAGCAAAGATTTTAATATTTCATTTTTTTAATTTATAAAAAAAAAGACCAATATATAATACAATACCAGATAATACTAGAAGCGTCTCTCCATATATTCCAAAAACTTAAAAAACTGAAATATAAGATTTAAGATAATTTGATTCAAGTAAAAAAATAAAATAAGAAAAAAATAAAAATAAAAAAAATAGGATCAGTATCTCCAAATATATAAGCTTAGTCTTTATATGAAGAAAAAAAAAAATAAAAAAATGAAAATCAAGATGAAAATTCTTAAAATAGTTATATATAATAAGCTAAAAAATACTAAAGTAATAACTAACCCTATGAATAACCTAAATTAAATATAAATAGTGAAAACACATCTGTATTATTATCAAAGCTTCCAACATAAAATTATTCATTAAATACAACTCAAATGAACGAATAATAACAATAATATTCGAATATTTAATCAAAAATAAAAAGTGAAGTTCAATCAAATTAAGATTAATAGCTACTTTAAAAACAGAAAATTGAAAATTAATTACTTTAAAAGGAAAAATAGGCGTTAATAGAATAATATGAAAAATTAAATTAAGAACAAAAGAATTTAAATGCAAAATATTAAGAGACTTTAATTTAATTGGAAAATAATAAAAAAGAAAAATAATAAAGCAAAGCAAAATGTGAAATTTACGAATAAAAAATAAAGTAATTTGAAGAATAATAAGAAATACAAAATTAAAAATTTTCATAAAATTATATTTAATTGGAATAAAACTATTAAAAATAAATTTAAGATTTACAATAAGTAAATTGCCTTCTTTAATAATAAGTATAAAATAGTTCCTTTTAAAGTTAAAATAATAATTAATAACTTTTAAATGAAATCCAAAACTTAAAAAACGAAAACTTAAATTTATAATAGTAAATTTAAGACTTTAATAATTAATAAATACATGAAATCAAAATTGCTTAATTAGAAGATGAAATAATTGCCATTAAATAAGAAAATGAAAATTTGAAATAAAAAAATGACTATAAAAACAATACATAATAGCTTTTTTCTTCATAGAGTACAGAAAAAGACCTTTAAAACAAAATTGACGATTTAAACGAAAAATTATTAAAATAAGCTGTAAATAAATTTATATATTATTATCTATTATTATTATATTAAAAAACAGGTTTCAAGATCCAATATAGAGTTAGAAAGAGATAACTATAGAAGATAACTGAAATAAAATTAAGAAGAACTTAACAAATAGTTATAACATTAACAAACATTAGAATATTCAATTATTTAAGTAAAGTAAACTCTTTCTGAAGTAATAAATGCTATTTTAACTGTTGGAAATTCAGAAATATTAGAATTAATTGAACCTTTTCTTAATATAAATAATATTAATAATAATTTCAATTCTATATATGAAAACAAATAAAATCTAAGTTATTTATGATTTATAAACTAAATATTATAATTATATATATATTTAATATTTTGTAAAAAGTATAAAAATTAATTTAAATTAAATTTATTTATTATATTTTAATCCTATATTGAAAATTATTAAATAATAACATTTTATTAATAATAAAAATGAAACCTAAAACCATTAAAAATACATGTTTAATTTTTAGTACAGGAATAACATTAGCATCAATAAAATAGATTTTTTTCAATATTAGTATGACTTAATAAATACACTTAGTTTAAAATATACTATAAAATATATATAATTTAAAGCAAAAGTAAATGATGATGAAATGAGTTCAATAGTTTAAAAAGACGATATAATATTATCATATAGATTATCAAGAACTGACTATTCATAATTATAAAAAAATTAAATAGTACTATTATAGTAAATAAAATAACTTTATAATATTAATATATATTATTTTATAATATTAATATACTTCATTTAAGTGACACTAATAATAATGTATATAAAGTTAGGAAAATATAAGGATTACCAGATGAATGGATATAAGAAAATAATTAAAATATATTAATTTAAATTCCTAGAGGATGTTTTTATATTGAAAATGATTAACAAAAATAAAAAAATTCAAATTATTAACAATTTAACAATTTCTAGAATTAAATAAATGAATATTAAGATGAGTCTATTTATACTGTTAAAAATATGAAAAATGCATATAATAATGTGGTAATTTTATTTATTAATAAAATTATTAAATTAAATAATACAATTTATTTAAAAATATAGTTTTATTAAAGTATTGTCTAATATATACCTTTTTTAAGGATATATCCTTTTTAAAAATTCGGGTTAATATGAAGTTAATTGAATTAAATATTTATTTATTATGCTTTATTAAAATTAATATTATTTTGTTGAATATAAGTATTATATTAAATAATATATTTTTAATTTATATTATAATATATTTAATTATTATATATATGTATATTCGAACATTCATTTTTTAAATATTAAATTTTTAATTATGAACATAAAAGAACAAAATAAAATATTTAATTATACATAAAAAAAAATATTTAATTATAAAAAAATTAAATATTTAAATATTTTTTTTGAATATATATATAAAAATATTCATTTCTAATCTCTATTATTATTTTTTGTTTGTTTAAAAATTTAATTTTTTATTTATATATTAATTTCAATATATTTAAAGTATATTAATATCATTTATTTTTGATTTTTTTAAAAAAAATTGATACATTCAATAAATCCTTATTAATTATTAAAATAAAAAGGTAAAAATTAAATTTTCTTTTTTAATAATTATTTTTTTATAATTAAATACAAAATGCATTAAATAAACAAAAATAAAATTAAAAATGAGTAACATTAATCTATAAACTTTAAAATTAACAGAAACATCAAATTAATATATCGTAATTATCAATTAAAAATAAATAAATAAAAATATATATTTTAATATTTGCAACAACATTATATAATAAAAAAATAAATATTAAGATTACCCCAAACAATAATATTTTTCTAAACAATTTAACTTTGACATTTTAAAAATAATATAATTATGAATAAAATGATGAAAAAAATATAAAAAATAGTAAATTTATCTATTTAATATATTAATACATAAAAATAAAGAAAAAAAAGACTATAGCGCATTTTTAGGTATATTAAGAATAGAAAAAGAATATTTTCTATTACTAGTAAAAGAAGTGAAATAAGTATGTGAAATAAAAGGAAAGCCAATATACTAAATAAAAAAAACTAAATTTATTCCTTTATAAACCGATCCTAAAAAGCTAAGAAAACCAATATTTAATTTTCTTTTAAAAATAAAAGAGCTATTAGAATAAGGACATTATTTTTCTTTTTAATATAATTTATCTTAAAATCTCTAAAACCAATAAAAACCACCAAATTAATTATTTATATGGAATAGAAATATGCTTAGATCAATAAATCCATAATGGCATGTTTATTTAATATAAGGATTTATTTAGCAATATTAAACTGCTTTAAAAGATGGTTAAAACTTTTAATATATTTTAATTACAAGAAGATGCTCTTTTAGAGGAGGAACAAGATACAATCATAGAGGTATAATATATAACATTTAAATATATAAATATATATATATATATATATATATATATATATATATTTATATATTATATCATTTTATATATTCATATAAATTTTACTATATAAAATAGGTATTGATAATAAAGGAAATGCAGCCAATTATTGCGAAAGTGAATAAATTTTAATTGTCAAAAATATTTGTTTTTCACATGTCTTAATAAGAGGTAGTGTACCTCTTTTTTGGTAATAATAAGGGTTTAAGCCTTGGATTTAAATATGTGAGGATAGACAGAAGAATAAAGACGGTTTTGAAAAGCACTTATAGAATATAAGAGAATATTATTAATATATAATGTGTATTAATTTAATGTCATAAAATAATAAAGATGAAGACATATTAACAAAAGAATTTGAAAATTTAATTAAAAATTATGAAGATGAAAAATACTTAAGATATAAATATATAGATTATCACGATTTATGTAAAGGAGGATATAATATATTTGAAAAATTAAACAAAGTAATAGAATTAGATATTCAATAAATACTTTTTTAACTAAAATTTTATGCAGAAGATATTAATACTAACAAAATTTCTTTTCAATAAACTGGTGTTTTGAGAATAAATTGTTTAGATTGTTTAGATAGAACTAATCTTTTTATGAGTTTAATAGGTTAATTTATAAAAATTAAACATATTTTTAATAAATAAAAATATTATTAATATATATAGCTGAAAAAATAGTTGAATATATAATTAAACACACAGGAATTAAAATAGAAAAAGAGTTTGATCAAAGTACGTTCTAATTTTGTAGTGGATAATAGATAAATGTTCCTTTTTATGTTTTTTCTATTAAAAATATATGGGCAGAAAACGGAGATTAAATTAGTAAACACTACGCAGGAACAGAATCAACTACTTCTAAAATAACAAAAGAAGGGAGAATGAATATTTTTAATTATTTAGTTTAAGGATTAAAAGGTATAGAAAGATTTTTCAAAGGAAATTTTGAAGATTATTATAAATAAAAATGTCTGGATTTTATTTTAGATAATTATAATAGTGAAGAAGAAGAAGAATAAAGAGAAGAATAAGATAATTTAAATTAAAAAGAAATTAAAATAATAAGAATAAAAAGTAATATAATTGAAATAAACTAATGCAAAGATGCTTAAATAATAATAGGAAAATAAAACTAATTTAACTTTTTATAAAAACAATATGAAGATAAATACTGTTTATATTAAAATGAATAAATGGATATTCTTATTAAAAAAAGCTTGAGTTAAAAGTCTTTTTTTTATTAAATATTAGATGAAGAAGTAAATAATTAATAAGAATAATAAATTAATAATAATATTCAAAATAATGGCTTTAAATTTTAAATAGAAAAAATTGTATTAATAATTGAACACGGTGAAAATAATTATTAAAATTTTGATATAAAATTAAGTATTGATAATATAAATAATTTAAAAACAGTTATTTTATGTAATAGCAATAATATTAAATATGGACATTTAAATGATTCTGATTTTGAAATAATTTAATTCAATATTGAATGTATTAACTTGTAGGATAATTTTATTTAAAATGTGTAGAAAAATATTATATAAAATAAAGAAAAAAAAATAAGAAAAATGAGCAGTTATGATTTTTGTAATTATGAAAATAAGAAACAAATATAAGAATATTACTGATAATATATATATTAAGATATTTTTAAATAAAGGAAAATACATTAAAAACTAATATTTTTTTATTTATTTTATAAACATAAAAATATTATATAGCTATAAATTAATATTTATTAAAAAAAATTATTTTTTCTTATATGTATGCGTAATTTTTTATTATTTGTTTATTTATTTTAACTTTTACAAAAAAATTTTATATATATAAAAAAAAAAAAATCAAATGAAAAAAAATTCTTTAGATTCTGAATAACTACTAAAAGAGTCATTTGTATGCTTTTTCGAAAAAATACTAAATATTATATAGGATCCAACCAAATATTTAATTTCAGAATGGGCTAAATATAAAGAAATAATTTTATTCTCTACCCCTGAATAAATACATGAATATTCATAAAAACTAACATTCTTAAAATAATCTTTTTAAAAGTAAAAAAAAAACTTAATATAAACTAAAAGCGTGAATAATGATTCACTTCTAAGATAAAGTGATAACTAAGAACTTAAGGAAAGTAACAATAATTCAATAATAGAAACATGTGAGAAAAGTAATACTAATTCAGCAGCAACAAACGAAGGTAATTCATTAGTAGAAGTAATTTCTCCGACAAAAAGAGTAAAGAACACGCAAATAAATTTTTTAAATAATTTAGCTGAATGTGAAATATCTGAACCTTTAAAATAATCTTTTGAAAATGTAAGAAAAGACTATCTTAAAATTATAAAAAATTAAATTTCTTAATTTGTAAAAAATACAGAAGGACTAGATATTATAAATAATAGAAGTTATTAAACATAAACTGTACTAATAGAAGACAAAAGTAATAAATTAAAAAACATGTAAAGATATGAATCTAAAATAAGAGATTTTTCTATTTATTAAAAAAAATAAAGTGATAAAAGAACAGAAAATAATAATACATAATAATAAAATATAAAAAAAGAATAACTTATCTAACAATAAAATAATTATATAATACAAAATGAAATTAATTAAGAATAAAGTGAGATTAACAAAGATAAATTTATCAAAGAATAATAATAAAAAGTAAATAATAGTAAAGCAAATGACTCATTTAATAATAATAATAATAATAATAATAATAATAATAATAATAATAATAATAAAAATTAAAAAATAATAATAATCTTAATAATTATGATTCACCATCTTCCTTTGAATTTATAAAATATAAAAACCTATAAATTGTTAATAAATAAAAATAATAATTTGATATAAAAT
>NW_004087055.1:0-33504 GCF_000220395.1 Ichthyophthirius multifiliis
TATAAACTAAAAGCGTGAATAATGATTCACTTCTAAGATAAAGTGATAACTAAGAACTTAAGGAAAGTAACAATAATTCAATAATAGAAACATGTGAGAAAAGTAATACTAATTCAGCAGCAACAAACGAAGGTAATTCATTAGTAGAAGTAATTTCTCCGACAAAAAGAGTAAAGAACACGCAAATAAATTTTTTAAATAATTTAGCTGAATGTGAAATATCTGAACCTTTAAAATAATCTTTTGAAAATGTAAGAAAAGACTATCTTAAAATTATAAAAAATTAAATTTCTTAATTTGTAAAAAATACAGAAGGACTAGATATTATAAATAATAGAAGTTATTAAACATAAACTGTACTAATAGAAGACAAAAGTAATAAATTAAAAAACATGTAAAGATATGAATCTAAAATAAGAGATTTTTCTATTTATTAAAAAAAATAAAGTGATAAAAGAACAGAAAATAATAATACATAATAATAAAATATAAAAAAAGAATAACTTATCTAACAATAAAATAATTATATAATACAAAATGAAATTAATTAAGAATAAAGTGAGATTAATAAAGATAAATTTATCAAAGAATAATAATAAAAAGTAAATAATAGTAAGCAAATGACTCATTTAATAATAATAATAATAATAATAATAATAATAATAATAATAATAATAATAAAAATTTAAAAAATAATAATAATCTTAATAATTATGATTCACCATCTTCCTTTGAATTTATAAAATATAAAAAAATATAAATTGTCCATAAATCAAAATAATAATTTGATATAAAATCATTTTTTCGTTTATAAGAAATTTAATAATAGTTTTAATAAAAATATTAAATTACTTGTTAAGAAAAAATATAAATAAATGAAAACGATAAAAATATAAAATAAGATACAGATATTGATAGTTTAGTCTCTAGAATTTTAAAAGAGTAAAAAGAAAAAGGTACTTATGAAAACAAAAAAAAATATAATATAGAATAAGACCAACCTATATAAGATATATTAAATAAATAAGGAAAAAACTATTAAAAAGAATAAAATAATATAATTTAATGATAAATTTATTTACACCTGATACAAATTTACTATTTTTAAATTAAATATTATTTTTATTTTAATAATTTTTTTTTTTTAACTTAAATATAAAAATAAATATAAATAAAAATATATTTAAAAAAATAAAAATAACAATATAATTTTAATTTTTATAATATTTTTAAAAACGCAAATAACAAAAAAAGAATAGAAAATTAAATGTTAAAATTATTTAAATGAATTAAATTAAAAAATATATTACAAATAAATTTCTAAAAAATAATTATATATATATAAAAAAAATGTATATTAATAAATAATTATATATATATATATATTTTAAATATATATATATATTATATTAATATAAAAAAAATTATTTTTTTTATATTTTTATCTTATAAATTTTACTATTTTTTATATATATATTTTTATTTAAATATACATTATTTTATAAATATATTTATATATATATATTTTTTTTATTAATTTTTTTTTATTTAATAAATTCTCTATTTTTAAATGTGTTAATGTTAATATATAGATATTAATAACTAATATTACTTTTTTATTATTATTTTTATTTATCATGAATATTATCCTACATTACTTTCTAAATTTGTTAATTTATTTACACAAGCAATAATTAATTATTAAATTTATGTTTTTTCCTTTTTAAGTTCTGTTATTTATGCTTATAATTTTGCACTTTCTTCTTTTTATCCAGCAATTGCCATTTTTAAATTTTTCAATAATGCAGATATAGTTGGTTTACTTGTATTATTTATTTCTTCATTATATAAATGAATATCCTATTTCATTTATGACATATCTTAACGAAGTCCTTCAATATCCTTATTATATTCTCCTAATTACTTTGTAACTAAATCCATAATACTCTTTATTGATATTAAAATTTTTTATTAATATAAAAAATATAAACTTTATTTACTTTAACTAAATTTATGTGATTCTTTACATTAGTACAAGTTAATTAATCGAATTAAGAGTTTTTCATATCATTTTCATCATCGTAATGCTTTTGAGAATTCTTTATATTTAATATAAATATAAAATAAGTATATATTATTCATGTTTATATTTGCATTTTTTTTTTTTTCTATTTACATCAATCATCATTTTTTTTTAATTATTTTGTTAGTTTTTTTTTTTTTTAAAAAAAAAAAAATAATGAAATTAAAAATAAAAATAATTATTTATGTATTATTATTTTTAAAGGAATTTTTTAATTAATAAATATTAGTTAATAATTTCAGTTTAAAATAAATAAAACAAATATTTCTAATATAATCTAATAAATATATATTAAAATAAAGAATAAATAAAAAATTACTAAAATTAAAGAAATTTATTTATTTATTAAATTTATTTTATAATTTTTTTTTTTTCTTTTTTTTTAAAAAACAAATAAATATAATAAACAAACAATAAAAAGACAAGAATAATTGATAATTGCTTCTTTTTTTTTGATTGAGTTTTAAAAAATAAAATTAAAATATGAACAAGTTATATATATATATTAAAAAGTCATTAATTAAAACTTTAATTCATTCATTTTTTTATTTTTAATCATGAGTAAAAACTTATGAAAAATACTATGAATTAAAACATTGATTGCTTTCGTTAATTTTCGAATTTTTATGCTATGAGAATTTATAAAAATTATTATTTAATTTTGTTTATCTTAATGATTCATTAGATTTACAAATATTAAAATATATTTAATCCCCTTCTTATTATCCAAAAAGGGCATATAGTATTTAAATTATATTTTATTTTTTTATTTCTGATTAATTAATATTCATTTATTATCTATAAATAAAAGAAAGTCTTGAAATTTCTTTACATTTCAATTTATTAATTTATTAAGTGATATCAAAAATATTATCCCTTATTTATTTTTTATAATTAAACTTTTCTAAATATTCTTTAGGGAAAATATCAATATTAAAAGCTATATTTTCTAAATTAATTCTATTAGATATTTTTACAATATTGTTTTTTATATTTTCCACTTTTATATTTTCTAAAGAATTATATTATTTCCTAATTTCCCCTTTTTTAAATGTCTCATTTAATATAAGTTAATGATTTTCTATTTAAATTTGATATTAAGCCCATTTTATTAAAAAATTTATAGATTCATCATCTAAAAATTCTGGGAAAATATTATTATTTTTTAATTCATAATTAATCTTTAAAAGTGCAATTACTATCCACAAAAGGCTTTACTTGAATAATTTTTAGTCTTGTTTAAGAGCATTTATATATAAGTTTTTTAAAAGTGTCCTAGTTAAGTTTCTTTTTTCCTTAAATTATATAATTTTTTTTGGGTACTATCAATCTCTTCTTCATATTATTTAATTTATTTTTCTAATTCTTTTTTTTAATGATTAAACTACTTTTTCGCTTCTTTTTTTAATTGTTCAAAGTTATCCTGTTTTAATATATATTCGGTATTTATTAAACTTTTATATTTATTTAATTTTATTTTTGTTGACTTTTATTATTCGTTTGTTATCTTATTACCAAAATTTGAAAAGATTTTGACTTAGGTTTCTTCTACTAAGTTAAATTGATTTTTCTTTTATAAAAATTCCTCATTTAATTATATTAATTAGTTTGTAATATTGTTTTAATTAATTCTCTATTAATTAATTTGAATTCGAAGATTTTTTAATTATTCTTATTATAATTAATATAACTTAATTAAAAAGTTTTCATTTTTTTTAAAGTTTTATTCGTCATTTTCTTCTTTTTTTATTTCTTTACTTGATTTGTTATTTTTCATAATAGGAAGTTATATCTAATTAAATAAATTTTTCTTTATTTCTTATATTTCCATTATTTTTTCTGAATTTTTAAACGTATTTGATAAATTTTTAAATGTCAAAATTGTTTTCCTTTCAAAATTATTAATCGTTTCTACACATATATTATAATTTTTATAATTATTATTACCATTAAGTTAAATCTATAGACCATTTTTTTATTTATTTTGAATACTTTAAGACATTTTCTTTAATAAAATATCTTTAACAATTTTTTTATTCAATTCTTTTTCTTTAAAAAAGTTTTCGTTTTTGTTTGTAATAAATCCTTTTTAATATATAGTGTTAATATTTTAATTAACGCATTTTTTATTATTTTAATCATTTACAAATACAATATCTAATATTTTTTCATTTAATTCAGGTTCATCTGAGTAATTCTAAAAATTTCTATATATATTTTACTTATTTAAAAAAGATTGTTTATAATTATGTATTAAATTAAATGTTTTTTCTTATTTCCATTTATCCAAATCTATAAAATAATGTTTTTCATTATCCATCTAATTTTCCTTTTAGGCTTCTGAAAAGCTTTTCTTTTATTTCATTTTAATATTTATAAATAAAATATTTTTTTATTTATTTTTAATTTCAATAATAAATTATTCAATTACATAAAAATCACAAATTATAATAAAAAACTTATTTTTATAAAAACAAAAAAATGTAAATAATATTTATTATATTATTTTTTAATATATTATTTTAAAAGTTAATAATATTTATAAAAACAATTAAATTAAATATAAACTTAAAAATATTTATATATATATATAAAATATATGTTCTTTTATTAAATATAAATATAAATAAAATATATAATTTTTAAACATATAATTTACTTAGATAATTACATAATAAATAATATATATATAAATTTTAATTTTACTTTATAAATTTAATTGGGTAATATATATTTATTAAATAAATTCAAACTTTCAAAAAGCCTAAAATCCCACCTGTATTTTTCTATTTTGCTCTTTAAATTTTCTCTTTAAAGTCTTTTTTAAAATTTTCTTCATATTCTAGCATATTCATAATTAAAATTAAATATTGATCATTTTCAGCACTTGCCTTTTTATCTCTGTAAATTTATAAATAACTTTATATATTTATTTAAAAAATAAATACTTAGAATTAATTAAAGTTTCTAAATATTAAGGGAAGAGTGATTTTAATGATTGTTTTATTGAAGCATCTTAATTATTGTTTATTTATTTTTAAAGTGATTAAATTATATCTTCTTTTTATAAAATAATTTATTATAATTATTCATTATTTTAATTAGAATTCGATTCTCCATCTTTTTTTTATTAACAGGCTTCAAGCTACTTTTGTAGTTCTTAAATTTCTTTATTTTTTCTTCTTTACTCTTCCATTTGTTTAGATTAATCTTATTCATTATCTTCTATTTCTTATTCTAACTCTTAAATTTTTTCTTATAATCTATTAATTTGTTCTTTTAGTTAATCAATATGTATCATTTAAAATTCTAATTATTCTTCTTTTTAATAATTAGATAAATTACTAAAGTTCTATATTATAGACAAAAATTGAATTTATAAATATACATATATATATATATATATATATTTATATATATATATATTTTACTCCAGAATTATTGTTTGAATCAATATCTTTTTGAGAAATAACATTTTTAGTTTAATCTAATAAATCTTTTCTTAGTCTAATTTTTTTAGTATTTTTTATTATTTTTATTCTTGAACTTATTTTTATTATGATTAAATAGTTTTTTTTTAAATTAAATATTGCTTTCTTTTCCATATTTTAATTTAATCTATTCCAATTCATAAAAGACTTATTAAATTTTAATTAAATAATTGCAAATTTTGCTATTATTTATATCTGATAAATCTAATTTTTCTTCCAAAACTAATTTTTCTATACATCTTTCTAGTTAACTTTCTATTCGATTATTTTTTGAATTTTTTTTTCATTATTAATAATACTTTCTAAATTTTACTTTTCTTAAAATAAAGTTTCGAATTTTAATTATAACTATTAATATTTTTAAAAGATTAAATTATCTTCTTCATTATAATTTATATTGTTTCCTTTTTTATGCATTTCTATTTCCTTTAAAGTTTCATCTAAAAGGTCTTTCAATTTTTAATTTTTATTGATTTCTTTATTTAACTTATCTAATAATTCATTTTTATTTTCTTATAAATGCTTTAATTGAATAATTTGATCTTCTTATTAAATTATTTGTTTTTTTAATTTATCTATTTATACATTTAGATTATTTACTTAATTTTTCTAATCATATGTTTATTATTATACTTATTGTTTTTAATTAGTCTTTTCAGATTTATCTTAATTATTAGAATTCAAATTTTAACTATTAATATTAGTATCAATATCTAATATTTTATCTTCTTTAAATTAGCTATCTTTTTTTGCTAATTGTTTGTTTAAATCTTATATATTTTATTACAAAATTACTTTTTTATATTTAAATTTTTTTTTTAAAAAAATATTTATTTTTACATTCATTAGTTTTATGTTAGGTTAATTAATTTTGCATATCTTCAAAAGCTAAATCTAATCTTTAAATGAATGTTTTTAATTCTTTTATTTCTTTTTCTTTATTATTTAGTGCATCGTCTTTTTCTTTTTTTAAAGAAAGCATTTTTTCTTAATGAATGTTCTTTATACTATTTGTTACATTATCTTATTCTTATAGCTTTTTTTCTAACTATTCTACTTTCTTTGTAAATTTATGAATTTCATTTTGTTATTTTAATAATCTTTATTGCATTTAACTCTCCTATTATTTTAAATATTCAAGTTACTCATTTTATTATTATAACAAGTTCTATTCAAGAATATCACTTATTTAAGATTCAAAGATATCTTGATTTTATGATTAATTTTATATTTCTTTTAATTATTATTTATATTAGTCTACTATTTATTAATTTTTTACTTACAAATCTTATTAATTTTTTTCTAATTATTATATTTTATTTTTTAGTGTATTAATTTGCTTTTCTTTTTCTTTTATTTTTTCAAGTTTTTCTTAATTTTATTTAATTTCATTTTCTAGTGTATTATTTTTTTCAACAATTTAATTTTCTAATTCTTATTTTAATTAATTCTATTAATTAAGTAAATCATTTATTTTTTAAGAATTTTCATTTTCAATCTAAATAAATTTATTATTTAAATATTCTAAATCTTTTTCCAGATTTTAAATCTTAGTTTATAAAAGCTTATTTTCTTCGAAAATTTGGTCTTTTTAAATTTCTATTTATTCATATTTTTTTTAAATAATGTTATTTTATTATAATATTTTATATATTTCTTCTCTTTATTCTTATATTTAAGTTTAATTTTATTCCATATTTTTTTAATTTAATAAATTTTCTTCTTATAATTGAAATACTTTTTGTTAAAGATCTTCATTTTCTTTAGAATATTATATTTTTTCATTTTAAAGTTGCAATATTTAATTTTTATGTTAGTTATTAATTTCATTTTATTAGCTAATTTAAAATTATGTTATTTCATTCTATTATAAACTTGACTAAAATTCTTATATTTAAATTAAAAGTGTATTTACTTATATTTCTTTATTTTTCAATGTCTCAAGGATATTTTTATATTAATTTATTTCATTTTCTAATTATTAATTTATTTGATAAATTTTTTTTCGTAATCTTCTTTCATTATATTTTATTAATTAACTAACCCTTATATTTACATATTTTATAATTTATTTTCATTTTCTAGTTTTTCATAAAGACAATTAATTACTTAAATATCTTTTTTAAATTAATATTATCTTAAAATAAATCTTTATTTTATTCTATATATTATTCATTTTAATAAGCTTTTTATTCTATTTATTTTTATAATATTAGCTTTTCTTCTTCATGAAATTATTAATTTTTAATTATTTCATTTTAAAGTCTTTAAATATTACTAAAATTTTCATCTTTTAATTATTATTATTAACATATTTCAATTTATAATTAATTTATTTATTACTATTAAAATTCTTAGTCTTTTAAAAGTTATATTTTCTCATTTTAATATTATAATATAGTTTAATTAAACTTATTTTAGAATTAATACTCTAAATCATTATTTTAACTTTTTTAATTTTGAATATGATTTATTTATTCTTAATATTATTCTTCAATTTAAATGTTTTTTTTGTTAGTTATTATATATTTTATTATAATAAATTTATACTATTTTAAAGTATAACTATTTGTTTTTCCTTTTCATTTAAATTTTCAGAAATTTATGAACATTATTTTTAGTATTTTTCAATAGTCTAATTTTTCTATCTTTATTATTCTTCTAAATATTCTTTTAATAACTTCTATTCATTAACTAATTCATTTATTTTTTAAATTGATGATAAATTTTCACTTTATTTTTCTTGATTTATATTTTCTAAAATATTTTTAATTTTAATAACTTCATTTTATAAATTTTCATTTGTTTCGGAAATTTATAATATTTATAAATTCTTATTTTCAATTTATTTTTAAAGATTAACATTTTCTTCAGTAATACTTGCCATTTAATTTTCTAATTTAGATATATCTGCTTGTTTTTAATCTAATTTCTCTTCCTTTTATGAATATTAGTCTCTTAATTAATTTATTTATTATTCTAATTATAGTTTTTATTTATTAAGTTCATTAATAAACATTTACTAATTATCATTTTGCAGTTAAATTTTATTTAATTCTTATATGTGTTCTTAATTTTTTCATGCAATATACTTATTTATTTATTTAAATTTTATTATACAAATTTATATTCTTAAATTTAATCTTATAAGATTTTGTTTTCATCATTTATATTATTAATAATAATTTATTAATTAATAATTTAATTATTTATTTAAATTTAGTCTTATTTCTATTATATTTCATATTATTATAATTTATTTAATAATTAATTAATTTCATATTATAATTAATTTTAAATATTTCTATAATATTCATCTTTTTCTATTAATTATTATTCACATTCTTTTTATATATTCTGTATAATATCTTTTAATTTTTCTATTTCATTTGAATACTAATTAATCATTATATTTTAATCTTTTATAAATTAACTTTTTTCTTATAAAATTTTATTATTTTCTTAAATTAATTATTCTTACTTTTCTTCTTATAAATTATTGATTTTATTCATTTCTTATTACTAATTATTTATTTATTATTATTGTTAATCTATTTTCTATAAAAATTATTCTATTTATTATTATAACTAACTTTATTTTTATTTTAATTCATAAATAAGTTAATTTAACCTCTCGTTTTGTAAATTTAATTATTATGTTTCTTACACAAATATCTATTTTTCTTTTTATATAAAACTATTTTATTATTATAATATATTTATTTATTCTTAAAGCCTATTTATTTCTTATTACAATTCGTATATTTATTATTATAATTGACTTTTTTCTTTTTATGACTCTTCCATAATTAAGTTTAAACTATCATTTTTTGAATTTAATTGAATTATTTATTCAATCTATGTATTTTTTAATTCTTATAAAATATTATTAATATTAAAATTTTAATCTTTGTAATCTTTAATTTATTAATTTAAATTTTTTATTTAATATTTTAAATCATAAATTTCTTATTTATATATATCTATTTTTTAATTAAATTAATATATTTCTTATTATTAGATAATTATTTATTTATCTTAACTTTATATTTATTCCAAATATTATTATATTTTAATATTGTATTTTTTATTAGATTCTTCATTCTAAGTTGATTATTAATCCATTATGTTTTTTATTTCTTATTTGAGAGTTTCAATTAAAAGGTTATTTTCTTCAGTGTTTTTTTATAACTATTAATTATTTATACTTATTCATTTATTTTTTATACTTAAGATTATAATTTGTTGTTTAAATTATGATTTTATTAAAGATTTTGACTATTTTAATCCTCAAGTAAATCTATTTATTAACTTTTTTGTAAAATTATTTATTAAATTTAGATTATTTCTTAATTTTTATCATTAAAATATTATTAATGTTTTTATATTTCTTAATTATAAAAAGATTCTTATTATTTGAAATTATTTCTCAAATCTTAAATTTCTTAAATATTTTTTTGTATAATCTATTCTTTTCATTATTAATACTTTGTATTTTTATATTTTTTCCTCATATTACTTAATTTATTGATTGTTTTGGATAATATTTTCATTTAATTTTTAAATTTATTAATTTTTTATATTTATTTCATCCTATGAAGGTAAATTTTTATTTTTTAATTCTTATTATTGACTTTCAATTTAATTTTTTAATTATATAATTGTTTTTTATACTTATTAATTTTATTAAATTTAATTTAAATTTGCCTATTCTTCTTATTTTTGGAAGTCTTGTTATAATTAAATACAAGATTCGTCCTTTTATTTAATTTATTTTTTTAGATTTTTTATAATTTATTCATAATTTAAATTTTTGGTATTTAAATCCATAATTTAAATCTATATTTCATCAAAAATTTACTGATTATTATTATTTTTTTCATTTAATTCATTATTTTATTATATAAAAATCTCAATTTATTAATTTAACTTATTTCTTTCTTCTAAATGTTTATTATTAATTTCTTATATATTTTATTAATTAAATTATTATAGTATTTCTTACTTTTATCTTAATTATGAAATTTTTATATCTTAATTTAAGGATTATTCTAAACTTTAAATAAACTAAAATTATTATTCTAATTTATTTTTAATAACTTAATAAATATTTTAATTAGGATCATTTTATTAAAAATCATTTTAAATTTTTAAAACTAAAGAAAGCTTTATATTATTTTAATTTACTTAATTTAGTAGATTTAATTCTTATTATTCGTAATTTTAAATTAATTATTATAATTTACTTAATTAATTAAACATCTCTTAATTTTTATCAAATAATTAATCATTTTATTATTAAAATTGTAAACATTTTTATTTAATATTAAAACAATTTTATTCTAATATATTTTATTATTCATTTATTTCTTAAAATTTTTAATTAAGATTAAAATTTTCATTCTATTGATTATCAATTTATTATTTCTAATGGAGTATTTCTTATTCGAATTTTATATTATTGTTTTTCAATTATTCACATTATTATTAATATTTTAATATTTCTTATTATAAATTACAATTATTAGTTTCATTTTAATTAATTAAATTCTAAATTTTTTATTCTAATTCATTTTAATATTATAATTATTATTATATAATTAAATTTTTTTATTATAAACCTAAATTTAATTAATCTATATCTTCTTAATCTTTATTTTTTTAAGATCTTATATTCTATTAATTTTTTTAAATATATTATTATTATAAATTATTCACTTTTTATTCTATTTAATTATTTTCTATTAGTTAATCTTAAATTTTTTAAGCTAACTTTTCGTCTTTATTTTTAATTTTTTTTTCTTCGTTGTCTTATATTTTTAATTTCTCATCATTATTTTTAAGAATATTATTATTATTTTTTCCATATTAATCATTATTACTATAAAAATTCTCAAAATTTTTCATAATAATGTTTTAATTTTAATTAACTAAAATATCAAGTTCTTAATTATTTTTTTATTTAAAAAATTATATTTCATTATGTTCTTTTTAATGAGTAATTAGTTTAATCCATTTTTACAATTAAGCAATTTATTAATCTAAGCAATTGAGCATGTTAAAAACATCATCTGAATTCTAATAAGTTTTATCATTAGAAAACGCATATTTTAAATATTGTTTTTTTTATTAAATTTCATCTAATTTTTAATTTATTTTTTGAAAATTTTCTTCAATTAATTTAGTGTTAATTTCATTTACAAAGTTTAAAATTTCTTTTAGACTTTTATTAATTTCTGTTTAATTATTTTTAATATTTTTTCTAATATTATCATATATTTAAACTTAATCTTATAAATTATCCAGAATAGTATTTTTATTATCCAAATTATCAAAAAGTAAAGAGAATTTAAAATTCATATCAATCTCTACTTTCTAAATAGCATTTTTTAACTAATCTTTAGTTAATTGATTAAAATTAATCAATTAAAACTTTAAATTTTCAATTTCTTTTTCTTTATCAGTAACAATTTTATAAAGTTTTTACAGATTTTTCTTTTTTTCATAAGATTTAAGTTCGAAATCATTAATTAATTCATTTAATTATTAATTTTAAGTTTTTAAAATATCTATTTCTTATTATTTTTCTTAAATATTTCTTTCATAAAATTATTCATTTTTACACATTTATAAATATTGTCTTTATATTTCTTAGTTTTTTTAACAGAACTCTTATTAAACAAATTTATTTTTTTAAACAGTATTAATTTATGTAATATTTGTATTTTTTTATCTTAATATTTATTCTTTTTCTATACCTTTATAAGTTTCATAATAACGTTTGTTTTATGGAATTTCTATTGCTTTTATTTCAAACGGGTTTCCTTCATTTATTTAATTATCTTAAAAAGTCAATATCTGATGAACTGAACGTTTCTAGTTTTGTGGAGATTATGACTAATAACGTTTTGAAGAAAACTATTTAGCTTTATATACGATTGGATTTATGTAATTTAATTAGTTTAATATTGATTTGTTCTTTGATTCTACTTCTTTTAATCTTGATTATATTTACCGAAAATCATTACTTAAATTTATGTTTTCTGCACTTTCGTATATATTATTTTCTAAATAATCGTTAAAATTCATTTTATTTACTTTTTGCTAAAATAAAATATAAAATCAAAATTATATTTTTTGAAAAACAAAATAAATTTAAATAGTAAATAATAATTATAAATAAATTTTATTTACAATTATATAAAATAATATTATTAATATTAATATTCAATTTCAATAGTTTTTATTTATTTGTCTTCAAGAATATTTTATATAGTAAAATTAATAAAACTATTTAATTAAATTAATTAATTTAAAGATTAATATTAAATTTAAATAAATAATATTTAAAATCATTTTTAAATATTAATAAAACCAAAGAAATAATATAAAATTTATTAAAAAATGTCAATAAATTTTGAATTATCTGACACAAATTGGCAAAAGTTATTTTAGCCATTTTTTTCTTCAAATATTATAGAAGAATTTATATCATTTGAAGAAATGGAATAAAATAAATAAATTTCAAAAAGTACTTATATACAATAACTAAGTACAATGCAAATAAAATACAACAATTAATATTAAGGATCTTTATAATCTACATTTCATTATATAATTCGAGGTTTATATTTTGAATATGGTATTCTTTTATAAAATCCAGACCCTTAAAAGGCGCTTCAAATATACATAAAAGGCTTTGAAGAATACTAAGATTCACTATGTGCATATAAATTAGCTTAAATATATAATAAAAATAACAAAACTAATATAAAAGTAAAGGCAGATTAAGAAAAGTCTTTATTTTATTTAATAATAGCAGCCAGTTTAGTAGATTTGCAATACAATAATATTTAAATAGAAATAAAAGATGATTTATAAAAGTTAATAACTAAAAATAAATTAGGGACATCTATAAGCGACGAATATTTGTCCAAATATTAGCAATGTTTTACTTAAGAATACATTCATATTTATGGATATTTATTTGATCTTTAGTATTGCAATAAAGAATTTTCATAAGTAAAATATAATTAACTACTTGATATTTTAGAGTTAAATGTGGAAAAATATTAAGATTAATTTTCACTTTTACATACATTTAAATTATTATGCAGGAAAACCGAAAACAAAGACAAATGCATTTTTAAAATTATTAGAATAGCAGAAAAAGCTTCAAAAGAATGTTTAGAAGATGTATTTAATATTATACTTAAAGATGTAAATATATTAAGTAAAATTAAAGTTGAACATTAATTACTGGTTAATATCAGATTTCTATTCTTTGAAATTTATTTATTTTTTAAATATTTCACTTAATAAGATAAAAACTCTCTATGGATAATTATTAAAAATATTTGTGATGTTATCTATAATATTAATAAACAAAAATAATTGTGTAATATGTAAACTCAAAAAGCATTAATCAATAGAGTTTAAAGTAAAATGTATGAATTAGGTATTGCTTAAGATATTAACTTTAGAAAAGCTTTAGAAGTTATTAAAGAAGACTTAATTGAAAATAAATAAAATGAATACTTATATGCTTATTCTAATTATACTATGGGTAAAATAATGCAAAAAATGAATATGTATAAGTAAAACTATAAATAAAAATATAATATATTAAATTATTAAAAAATAAAATTGTAAAAATTTCTAATTTAAAAATAAATATAATATAAATAACTAATAAATATAATATCATATTATATTATATCTATATTAAGTTAATATAATTATATTTATTTATATATTTAGTAATACATTTGAAGACTAATTTAATTTATCATAGTAATAATTTGAAAAGCGTCTATAAAATGATAATGATGTATGTGGCTGTTTAATATCATTATATTATATTGGTCGTATAAATTAAAAAATTAAAAAAGATATAGAAAAGTCAAATGATAATTATAAAAAAGCTATAGAATTATATAAAGCATAAATTAAACAATTTAAAAGTGTAAGAACTATTTAACTAGAAATATATTGTATAAAAATAGAAAAAAAACTAAATTAATTAGGATTAGCAAGTTAATATTTTGCAATAAACTATAATATCATAAAAAGTTAATAAAATTAAATATCACAAATAGAAGAAACATAATAACAAATGGATAATTTTTAATAAACAAATCAATTGAATTAAACATTAAACTAGAATGAAATAAATAAAAAAAAAGATAAAGAATAAATATCTAAAAATAATTTATAAATAGAAATGTCATAGGATATAAGATCTCTTCAAAGTAGCCATTGTAAATTAAATAAAAATAATAAATATGAAAATAAAGAATAATAATCAAAAATTATATAATAATAGCAATATTAACAATAATAAACACAATCACAGTATCTAAAACAATAACAATTATAATATCCATAACAATAAAAATCAATATAGCTATAAGAATAAAAATAATAATAAGAATAACAATAAAATTAACTTGAATTATAATAATAGTAAATATAAATATAAAAATAATAATAATAATAATAATAATAATAATAATAATAATTATACTAATAATAATAGCAATAAATATTATAATAATAATAGTAATAAATTAATAATGAGCAATAATTTTTAAATAATAAACATTCTATTTATTTTATTTAATTTGAAAAATTATTTATTTTAGATTTAATTCATCGTGGAAGTCTCTATTCTACAAGTGAAGGCGTTATAATGAATTCTAATAATAATCTTTAATAAAAATCATCTATAAATAATCTCCGATCATTTAAAAATCATATATAAAATATTTATTTAGATATATAAATATAATAAGCAGATGCAATAATATTAAAATAAATTATAATAAATAATTTCAATAACGTTGAAAAAATAATAAAAAAATTAGAAGCTAAAATTACTTCTGTAAAAAATGTTTAAAAAACCAATTTAGAGTCCCATTTGTTATTCATAAAAGCTTATTCATGCAGAAGCTTATAAAATGATTAGTTTGAAATATTCTTAATTTATCCTTTGTTACCTTTTAATTTATAAATGGTTTTGAAAGGGAATAAACTACAAAATTTATAAGACAAAATTTTAATTGCAATATAAATTTCTGAAGCTATATCGCATTTACATTAAGCCGATATATATGTAAATGCAATCAAGCCTTCTAAAATTTTATTAAATAAAAATTTTAAAGTCTTTTTAAATGGATGGGAATTCGAAAATGAAGATTAAGCGCACCTTTAAGAAGTTAATATAGAAGAAAATATTTAAGAAAACGAAGAAAACATTCTTAAATTTATTCAAGGGTTTACATCTCCTGAAAATTTAAGTAAAAAAAAAGGTGATTAATATGGAGATATATGGAGTTTAGGAATGCTTTTTAATTACCTTTTCTTTAATATAGATCCTTCTGAGGGAGATTTCTGTCGGGATAAAAAGATTTATGAAGGATTTAATCTTATAATAACCGAATATACAGTAGGAAGTAATTATTATTTGGATAAAATTAAAGAAATTATTGAAAATATGGTTAAATATAATCCTTAAGAAAGAATTTAGTTAAATTTAGTAAAGGATAAGCTTTAAAGGATTTTTATGGAATAGGATTGTTAAATTAAACAATTTCCGAAAAACTTTAATTATTCAGTTCTTTAATCTAATAATTATTCTAATATATAAAAAAGTAATAAAATATTTGATAAATAAAATATTTAGGATTAATAATATCAATTTTCTGATAATTTATAAACTTAATATTGCAGTTTACCTTATTATGAACCTTAATTTTTAAAAAATTCATAAATTGAAAATAATTATTAATTTTGAAAATTTCATTTTGTATTTATTTTCTTAAAAATTATTTTTATTTATTTATATATTAATTTAATTTATTATAAAATATATTAATTTTTATCAATTAATATAAAGTAAATCTTAAAAATAAAAAATGAATAAATGTTAATTAGTAAGATAAACATCTGAATATGTTTTGAAAAATGCTAAACATTCTCAAGTAAACATCTAAAATTTAAAGTAATTGGCAGATGATTTATTAGATTAATTCTAAAAAGGATACAAATACACCGAGTTTGAAGAATACGGATGTCATTATTCAAATTTTAATTCCCCTGAACAAACAATAGCCTATATATTTATTTTAGATACTCTTAATTTTTGTTTTTGGCCTTGTAAAGAAGAATTCGAATATGATGATTTAGCAAATGGAGTAAAGAATTTGATCTTTAACCATTATGAAGATGTTCTTCCGAAAAACATAATTAACATAAACGAATAATTTATAAAAGAATAAGTATTCAAAAATATTGATTTTCCCCTAATAGATGAAAGGACTAGACTTTTATAAGAAATAGGAAAAATAACTTTAAATTATTTCTAAGGAGAATATATTAATATAATAAAAGAAGCAAATAAATCCTCGGTTAAAGTACTTTTATTTAAATTTGTTATTTTATTTTTTTTTAAAAAAAAACAAAAAAAATATAAAGCTAGTAGATATACTTACAAGTTTTTTTAATAACTTTTAAGATATTGCCATTTATTAAGGACATTAAATTTGCTTTTATAAAAGGGCTTAAATTCTTGTTGCAGATTTATTTGGAGCTTTTAAAGGCTAGTCTTTTGGAGAATTCTATGATATTGATTAGTTGACTACTTTTCCTGATTATAGAGTTCCTCAAATTCTTAATTAATTTTAAGTTATTTAATATTCAAATGAACTTTAAAATATTATTGATAATAAAACAATTATTTAACATGGAAGTGAATATGAAGTACTTTTAATAATTTTATTTATTAATATATTTATTATTTGGTAAAAGATTGAAATTAGGGCTTGTACTGTATATAGTGTAGAAGAATTAAAAAAATATTTAAAATAAAAAGGAAAAGATTTACATTCTATTGAAATCGACTGGATTTTATGGTAAAAAGGTGAAGAAAACAGGCATAATATTAAAAACCATCATAGAGTTTTATCAATCTATTATTGAATGAAAAATCATATAAAATAAGACTAAAATTAAAGATAAATAAAAATATTTAATATAAAAAAATAAATTATAAAAATAAAATAATTTAAATATATAATATTTTGTTATATTTAAAAATACAAATATTATATTTAAAAAAATCATATATATAAAAAAAATTCAAACAAATGAAATTTAATATAGGGATTTTAAAATTTCAAAAGCTTAATCATAATTTTAATATTTATCAAGTTAAAAAATTTAATTTGTTTTCGTTACAATATCATTCTAATTATATATTCCTTTTAAAAATTATAACAAATATAGTAATTCTTTATCATTTTTATTATTAATAAATGGAATTATAGGAATTCCATTTTTCAAATTTTTAATAAACGAATAGCAATTATTATCAACAATTATAATATCATCTATATTTCTATTAGTAAAAACACTTAAGTCTTTTATATATCCATTTTTTGTAAGTAGGCAATTTTTTCTATAAATTCTAAAACTAATAAACTATTTCTCAGGATCTAACAAATTAATAGCCTAATCAGCATAAACTTTTTTGCTAGACGTAAAAACAATAACTTCATAAAATTAACTAATTTATTTTAAAAACTCACTAGCATAAGGTCTTATATTAATACCTACTTAAATAAGTTCATTTACTATTTTTTTTCCTCCTCGAAATTAAATTAAAAAAATCATAAGGTAATTCCAAAGATTAATTGCAATGTAAAAGAGTCTCATCCAAATCTAAAACAAGAGTTTTTTTATTACTTATATTCGGCTAAATACATACTTTTTATTATTCCTTTAAACTAGGAAAACTTTCAATATATTTTTAATCAGCAAAAATACTTGTTAAAATTTAATAAGTTTCCATAAAATGATCTATAAATTCATTACTTGTTTAAAATTAAGAGTCTCCTTTTAAAGCTTTATAAAGATTATTTAAATAATAATTATTACAAATGTTTTAATCTAATTTCTCTTTTATTCTAAATTACATTTATTCAATTCGTTTCTATTGGTTCTCTTCTTCTGGTATATTTTCGATTATACTTACTTACTTTTTTATACTAAAGAAAAGAATATTTCTATTAATTTGTTTTAGTTCTTATTCATTTTATATTTACGGTTATTCATCTTTTATGTATTCTTTATAAAATATAATACTCAACTATTTTTACTTTTCTGAAAATGAATCTTATTTCTCAAAAGAGTTTATTTTATTAAATTCTATTTCAGGATCTTCGAAAATATCTTCTTTATCACCAGAATTTTTTTTTAATATTATTAATGGAATTATTTTGTTTTCATTAGTTTTGCTAATTTCTTATTAAATATTATTTTATTATAAATCAATCATGTTTTTTATTTATATAATTATAATAAAAATTATATTAAATAAATATATTACTTAAACAAAATAAAATAAAAATTCAACTATGAATTTTATTGCTATTAATATTTGTTTTTAAAAAAATATAATTTTATATTTATTATAAAAATATAATATTAATTATTTATTTATTTAAAATATCAATACATAATTTTTTTTTTTAAAAATAAAATTAATTTATAAAAAAAAATATTAAAAATATTAAAAATATAAAATTATATAATTTTAACTTCTAACCATACAATTAAAAATTTATAAATAAAACATAAAATTATTATATAAATAAAAATAATTACATATAATAAAAATGAAACAAACTATTAAGAATAATTATTATACCAAAAAACATAATATAATAGAAAAATTAAACTAAAATTAATTTGAAATACCAGAAAATCATATGTAAAATAATAAATTATTTTTATTTTTAAAAACAAATAAAAGATGTTGTAATATTAATAACCTATATAAATCGGATAAGAATATAACAATAAATACAAGTAATAGCTTTAAAGCATCACCAAATAAATCAAATTACTATTAAAACTTAAATACATTAGAAACAATTAATTCTAATCATAAACCTAATAATGTTTCAAGACCTATTACTGCTCATATTATAAGGAGTCCTTATTAATCAGTTTTACATAAAAAACAATCACTTATAAGCTAGTAATTAACTAACTCATTTATTGCTCATTCTGAATAAATGTATAAGTCTTTAAATAATTATCCTTAAAAAAGTCTAACAATTATTAATATAGAAAGCCATTAAGAATAAATAAATGTAGATAAAACACTTAATTTAATAAATAATTTTGACAAATTAAAAATGGATGAAAACGAGGCAATTAATAATTATAAATAAAAGATAAAAGAATATAATAAGAATATTAAATTATATGAAAATTAATTAAAATAATGGAAAGAAACTGAAATGAATATCTTATACGACATTAGAGAAAAAAGGAAAAAATTAAAAGTAATTTATTAATAAAAAAATAATATTAAGTATGTTTTGATTTGAAAAATAAAATAAAGAAATTAGAAGAAAAGCAATATTTAATAGAAAAAACAAAAAATTAATTAACATTGGATAATAAAGATGTATTTTTCTTATTTTTCTTATTTATTTTAAATAATGTATTTATTAAAGAAAGCAATAGAAATTTGTGAGATTTAGGCAAAACATTAAGGATTAAGAGAATAAATAGAAAAAGAAAAGAATTTATATAAATGTTTTAGTAATAAATGCATGATAAAAAATATACATCTTTAAATGAAAATGTATTTTAAAAATAAAAAAATATATATATATATATATAAATTTATTACTTATTTATTAATTTAGAGAGTTAATAATTAAATAAAAATGAATATTTTTTACAGTAAAAATTAACAGCAAATTATATCTACAAGCAAAAGCTCTTAGTAAATAAAAATATTATATAATTTTTTTTTAGTATTTTTTAAATTAAAATATAGGAAAACTAATCAAATATATTTACTTAAAATATCGTTGGTGTTACAAATAAAGATAAAAGTATATGAAAATATTATATTATAATTTTCGTTTATATTAAATGAAATTTTACTTTAATTTTATGTTTAAAATATTAATTTAATATTTTATAAATTAGATTAATACTTAAAGTTAAAATTAAACTTTTTTAATTTTAATAAAATTAATTAATAATTGTAAAATTATTTATATATTATAAATTTATATAATTATCTTATTTTTGAAATATTTTATTTATATGAAAAATATTTTATGTTTAAATTATTATGTAAAACCTTTTAATATAATTTTTTATTTAAACTTCATAATATAAGCTAGTTTGTATCCTAATCTTAAGTATCTAATTTTTATTCATCGTTTTAAAACTTATTTTATTATCCAACTAAATCTTTATTTAAATTTTAATTATTATTTTATTAAATACTTGTATTTTCTTCTAATTATTTTTTATTTTCAATATTTTCATTTGATTAAGTTTTTTGAGTATATTCATTTATATAATTACTTTCATTTTGTAAATTTTATTAATCATTTTAAAATGTCTATTTTTTTTTATTCTTATTATTTTTTTTATTTTTGTTTTTTTCTTTATTGTTTTCTTAAATTTTAATTGTTTCAATTTATTCATTATTTTAAATATTTTTATTTATTTCTTATATATTATCATTTTAATTTTATTCATTAGTTTAAGATATATCATTTTATTAATATAATTCTTTAGTCTATTTTATTTCACTTATTTATTATGAAACATTATCATTTAATTCCTCTTGAAATATAAAATTATCTTAAACTATTTTTTATTAATTATTATTATTTATTTAGTTTTCAATTTTTATTTAATCCTAGCAATTGATTTAAATTTCTTCAGTTTATTCATTTCTTAATTCTTTATAATTATGTTTATTTTCTAAACTATTATTAAATAAACAATTTTTCTCTTCTGGTAAATTTTATTATTCTTATGTTTTTTTTCCTTCTTCTTCAATTTAAATAATTTAATCTTATTAACATATATTTTATAATTAAACTTATTATATTTATTCATCATTACGATTTTATTTATTTATTTCTTAAAAATCATAACCTTAATTTTCTTATTCTTTTTAATTTAACTCCTATAAACAAATCTATTAATTTTCTTCATATAATTAATTTTATTAGATTTAGTTATTTCCTTCCATATATATATTATTTTGTTCGAATTAATTATTATTTTCTTATAAATCATTATTATCTTCTTTTAAATCATTATTATTCCCTTCAAATTTTATATGATTTTCTTATAGTTCTTTATTATTTTCTTATTGTAGATTTTCTCCTTATTATTATTTACTTTCTTACATACTATAATCTTCTTCTTCTTCTTCTTCTTCTTCTTCTTAATTTATGTCTTTATTTTCGTTTTAAATTATTTAATTATTATTTTATTGAATTAATTAATTTTAAAAGTTAGTATCTTTAAATAAAAGATTTTCATCATTTTAACTTTTAATATTAGACATTTATTATAATAATTATTCTAAATTATTAATATTTTCATTTGTTTATATTTAAATATTATTGCTATTAATTGTACTATTAACATTATTAATTTAAGAGTTTTCATTTAAAATATTACTAATAACTAACTGTTTTTAATCGACAAAAAGAACATTATTTTCTGATTAATGTGCTTATAAATATTATTACATTTATTACTAAAGCAATTATTCTTAATTATTATCTTCTATATTTGAACTAACTTATTTATTTTAAGTGCTTTAAACTTCAAATAATTATTAATTAAATATAATCTCACTTTTATCAATAAGGCTAATACTTTAATTTTTATTAAGTTTTATAAGCTCTTCTTATTAATTTTAATCATTTTCTTTTGCAAATTATTAATCTGTAGAGTTTTCAGTTTCTTGATTTTTTATTATTTCCATATTATGTTATTTAAAAGGAATTAATTTTTATAAATCATGATAAGTTTTTACCCTTTCTTCATTTTATAAATAATATTTAAAACTTTCACTACTATATTAACTTTGAAAATTTACAAATATATCAACATTCATTTAAATTATATTTTTGAAACAATTTTTATATTATGAATCTTACTTTTTATTGATTCCATGGGATTTTCCATCTTATTTTTTAATTTAAATATAGTTTTTTAATAAACTTAATTAAATTCTTGGTTTTTAAAGAGTTATTTCTTTATTATTTTCTTCTTAATTATTTTCTTCAGAATAACTATATAAATTTATAAAGTTTGCAAATACTTTTATATTGAATTCGCTTTTCAATTCATTACTTTCTAAGAATTAATGTTTATATTATGAATTTTTTTTTATTAGAGATTCTTTATTCAAATTGAAATATGAATTTTGATTATTTTAATCTTTCAGTAAGCTTAAGTCTTCTGAATTAAATATTTCTGAGTCTACAATTTTAATATTTTATTATGATCTGTCTAATTAATTAGGATATTATTGTTCCTAATTTAAATTATATATTTTTATTTGTTCTAATTCTATATCTTTATCTTCAAACTTTAATAATATAACATCTTATTCAGGTAATTTTTATGCATTTCTTTTTTCTAATGCACTTATATAATCATTTAGAGTGTTTAAAGTTTAATTTTCTGCTTTATAAAAATCATTTGGATTGATCTATTCGAATCCTTAAATAAATTTATAAAACTCTAGAAGTTAAACAAACAATTGGCTATTTTTTATAAATTATACATATGTCTATTTAAAATTATAAAGTTAATCTATATTTAAAGTATTAAGCTTTTCTATATTAAAAAAAAATATAAAAATTTCTTTTAATATTTTATATTATATTTTATTTTTAATTTAATAATGATTTTAAAATCATTTTTATTTATTTTTTTAAAATTTTTATTTATTTTAAATTGATTGATTTTACAAATAAAATAATTAATTTTATTATATAAAATTACCAAAAACAATAATTATAGCAGTATACACTTAAGTATATAAATTAATTTATTAATAAAGTATTTGGGAAAATACGAATTTATTAAGCGGATATTATAAATAACCTTAATTTTAATTCCATTCTTTTAAAAAATAAATTTAAAATGAATCAAAATAAAAACATTTATTATATTAATATACCTTAAGAAAAATTTCTATTGGGGCTTTCTAATTCAAAAATAAGATCAAATAAAGAGTAAGCCAACTCAATCTCACTTTTAATTTATTCATAAGAAATATTTCTAAAATATTTCATTTTTTCATATCTTGGTACATTATAACTTAATGACTTTTACGAAAACAATTTACTTCTAATTTTAATATATTAAAAATATTTTCTTATAAAATAATCAATAAGTATAGCATCTATTATATTAATTATTTAAAAATTAAATTTATGATATGTATAAATAAAAAAATAACTATTTTTGGGGTCCTAATCTTTATAATTTTCTACATGGGTTATTTTCAAAAATTATATATCATTTATAAAACATCTTTCTTCAACACAATAATCTAAAATTAACAGATTTTTTACAATATAATTCCATCTATTTTTAGATTCACTATATTATAGTTTAGATACAATAGTACTATATCCTATTTAAGGTCTTGTTTCGTTATCATTTCCTTATAATGTATTTATTATTTCTGTATATTATTTTTATTATTGTATAAAGTTTTTATTTTAATTTAATATTTTTAACTTTATATATCATATTCATTTGGTGGTTCGAAATCTCCTGCATAAGTGGCTTAAAGTCTTGACTTTATAATAAAATTATGTTATATTTTTTTTTTTTGTATTTTAAATTAAAAAAAATGTAAAGGGTTTAATTTTATATTATAAAAAAATTCATGATTATAATTATTTTTATTAAGTTAAACCTTTTCAAAAGATGAATTAGCTCCAATTGAAAAGCATGATCTAAATATTTAAGTTATCATAAAAATAATAAAATATAAATAATATTTAAAAATAATTAAATTAATTAAAAATATAAAAAAAATATATATATAAAAAAATATATAAATATATATATATAAATATATAAAATATATATATATATATAGTTAATTATAATGATAAATATTTTATATCAATATTAATATTATTTATAATTTTTTTTTTTAAATATTTTAAAAATAAAATTTAAATTAAATCATATACTATGCTGTAAAGAAATTTTTCTTTAGATAATTTTAAAATTCTCGTCTTTTTTTAATCATAAAACAATACCAGATCTTTTCGCTTACAATCGAAATTTGCAAACATATTTTTTACTGTATCAAAGAATTTACTATTTTTAATTTATGACTTCTTCTATACATTATAAAAATAAATAAAATTTTTGGTCATATAATTTTCTAACTATATAACTTATCTTTCTTATCATGTGGATGTTTTCATTATTGCTCTTTTTCTATTTTTAATGAAAACTCAGTTTATTTATTCGAAATAATATTATAATATACTATAAACTTTATAGAAAAAACAGATTTATTTGAAACTCCTTTAATTTTTGTATATAAAATGTTTATTTGATTAAAAAGAATATTAAACTTTTGATAGATACATTTACTTCTGATAGTTCGATAGTTCAGTTATTATTAAGGGAGTTGAATATTAAAGGAAATTTCATAAATGATAGTAAAATTAAAGTCCCAAACATAGAAAATCAAAAATATCTCCTAATTATAAATATTGCCAAATATATATTCAAAATAAATACTTTTTTCTTTTATGATGATGTTATAAATCCTATAATATCTAAAAAGTAATGAAATAAGTAATTTTATTTTTTATAAAAATTTATTTTTTAATTATTTATAAATAAGTAAAAAGAATAAGTTTGAGTTTTGACAGCCATTTAAAAAAATCGGAATAGTTATGCCTAAAAAAAAATATATATTAGTTGAAGATATTTTTAAGGTGAAAATTTAAAAGTTGATTTTTTTAAAAAAATTCTCAAATTAATAATATGCATAATTAAAAAGAATATTTTTTATAATATTAAAATACTTATAAATATATATTTTTTTTTTATAATTTTGTTTTATGTCTTAAAAATGTTTATTTAATAAATTATTTTTTTATGAATTGTTTAGTTTATAAAATTCTTAATAAACAAATTCATGCCTATTTTTTATTTATTTTTTTCAACAAAAAAAAAAAAAAAAAAAAACTAAATTTGTTTAAAATAAAATAAATGCAATTACGTCATTTCAAAGTTAATATAATAATAAAAATAAAAAAATACAAAAATATAATAAATATAAATATAAATAAAAAAAAATTAAAAAAAAAAATTAAAAATGTAATAAATAGATTAATTTATAGATAAAGCTGGATTAAGACCAATTGACGATTTAAAGGTTTTATAACCTTTAGCAGAAAAAACAAAATTAAGACCTAGTTAATTAGCCTTTTTTTTCTTTACTTTCTTATTTTTATTGGTACTTTGTAGCATTTGGGAAACTTTAATTTGCGACTTAGTTGGTTTTGTTTATCCTGCTTATATGTCATTTAAAGCTTTAGAAACTTAAAGAACTGATGATGACAAATAATGGCTTACTTATTGGGTTGTGTATAGTTTTTTCACTGTTTTTGATGACTTATTATATTATTTATTGAGCTTTATTCCTTTCTATTATTTGATAAAAATTACTTTCTATGTTTATATGTTCCATCCTAATATTTAAGGTGCTGCCCATATTTACACTTAAGTACTTGCACCTTTTTTAAGAAAGCATTAAAACAAAATTGACTAAAATATTTCTGATTTGGGAAGCAAATTAACTGAATTAGCAAAAGAAACAAAATAATTTGAAGTTACTTAAAGAAATATTAATTGAAGAATAAATAAACAAAACAAAAAATATTAATTAATTTTTTATGTTTTTTTTTTTTTTATTTTATCAAAAATAAATTATAAAAAAAACATGAAAATATTTTATTTTTAAAAATTTCCTTTTTAATTTTAATATATAAGTATTTTATAAAAAATAGTAAAGATTTTCTTTTTTTTATATAATAAATATATGAATTTTATGCATATTTTTATAAATACATTTAATTTTATACTCGATTTTTTATTTTATTATATTTAATATATATATTTTGATTAAGTTATAAATAATAAATGTTAGATTTTTTTTATTTTTTAAGTCACATATATATTTTTAAAATTATAAGAAAAAAATAAATAAAAATGTATATGTTTAAATTTTTAATTAAAATCAATAATTTAATATTTAAAAAAAAAAAAAAATTTAAAGAAAATAAAATTTAAAATGTAATAAAATTTAAACTAAAACATAAAAATAGCAAAATGCTTAAAATAATAATAATAATCAGACTTAGAATAAATTGAAAAAACAGATAAATATGAAGACGATGATTCCGAAAAGAATGAAAAAGAATAAGAACTGGTCAAATAAACTGAAATCCATTCGTTTTTGAACAATTAGTTTATATCTTTGTAAGATTTAATCCATATGAAAAGAAACATAAAAAAAAACAAAAAACTAATAATAGATATTTCAGGCAAATAAAAAAAACTAAATAAATTTAAATAAATTTTAACTTAAAAAAAGGAACTAAATATGATATAATAAAGGAAATAGGCACTACCTTATTCTAATGGAATACATAATAAAATAAAAATAGTTCAGAATGGAATATAAGTTGGCAAGACTATTATATCAGTGAAGATATTTTGAGAAAAATGCTTCCTTTTTAAAAAATAAACCATTTTCCTGGTTCATATAATTTAGGTAAAAAAAATTATTTAGGAAAGAATCTTTAGAAAATGAGACAGAAATACCCCCTAGATTATGATTTTTTTCCCAAAACATGGCTTTTACCTTACTAATATGAAGAATTAAGACAATACTGTGAAAAAGAAAAGCAAAAAAAGTAAAAAAAGCCAGTTTTAATAGTAAAACCAGAAGCTAGTTCATAAGGCAAAGGTATATATATAGTAAAGAATATGCAAAAAATAAGTAAAAAAAAAAAAAAAAAAAAATTTTTTTAAAAAAATAATAATAAAAGAAAATGACTAACATGTAGTAGTTCAAGAATATATAAAAAAACCATATTTAATAGACGGTTTAAAATTCGACTTTAGACTATATGTGTTAGTGAGAAGTGTTTGTCCATTAAAAATATTTCTTTATAGGGAAGGTTTAGCACGTTTTGGAACAATAAAATATGTAAAGCCTAAAAAAGGGAATTTGAAAAACATGTGTATGCATCTGACAAATTATGCAATAAATAAACTTAATGAGGATTTTTAATTTAACTAAGATATTAATTAGGAAGATTAAGGACATAAAAGAAGTTTTTCATCTGTTTTGAAGTATTTAAATGAAAAAGGTGAAGATTATAACAAGGTTATATTATAAATAAAGTAGATTGTTAATAAAACAATGTGCAGTGTTTAACCTTATTTAAGTCATTTGTATAAAAGTTCTTAATTAAAAACTGAAAATAATCAAATGTGCTTTGAAATATTTGGATTTGATATACTACTTGATTCTAATTTGAAACCTTTTTTACTTGAAGTTAATCATACTCCTAGTTTTTCAACTGATACTCCTTTAGATTATAATATAAAAAAATACTTGATTTTAGATACTTTGATTTTAGTTAATATAAGAAATAAAGATAAAAAATTGTAATTTTAATTTTTATTTATTTTAATTAAATGATAATTTTTTAGATATTTAGAAAAAAAGAAATAATCATTAAAAGGGAAAAAATAAAAAAAAATGATGAATAATAAAAAGCTTGTAGTATTTCTTATATTGATAATTATGAAACAGCAAATAAAGGAGGATACATTAAAATTTTACCTTAAAATTTAGTAAAAATATAAGTATATTAAAAATTTAATATTTTTTGATATAATTATTTCTACTACCATAAAATTAATTATAAAACAATTTAAAAATAATAATTTATATAAGGATGATTAATTGGACTATAGCATATTTATTTAAGCAGCATAATAAATAAACGATGAATTTACTGGGACAAAAAAATTGCAAAATGAATTATAAAAAAATATACCAAATTAAATTAAAAATAATAAAATAAGCAAAGATTATTAATATACATTTAAATAATAATAAAAATAAGAATCATAAAAAATCAAAATAAATAACAGTTTTTCGTAAACAAATATTGCAAATAATAATACTTAATTATCAAATACATAATATTAAAAAAATGATCTATCATAAAGAATTATAATGAATAGACCAACATAGATAGCATTTAATAATTTTAGTAAAGAAGAAGATATTTAAAAATAATCAAAATAAGCAATATATGTAAGACCTTAATCTAGTAATCTAACTTATAAATTAGATTGTTTTAAAAAAGATTTACATAATTTAAAAGATGGGACTTAAAAATAAATATGTTTATAGAATTAGTATATTAAAAAAAACTAATATGTAGATTGCTAATTAAGGAGTTTTTAGAAAAATAAAATTAATAATAATAATTTGAAATCGTTTTCTTAAAATAAAGATTTAAAAGAAGAAAATTAAAAAGATTTTGTGTTAAATATATAAAAAGCTAAAATTGAACACAAATTTACTAAAAATTAATAAAGGTGGTTAGTAGAAAAATTAAAAAACGATGATAGCAAGTAAAAATTCTTTGATAATTTTCAAAAATAATAATAATAATAAATATAATCTTAAAATAATATTTAATAGCTTTTCTAATTATTAGATTAAAGTAATTAAAAATAATATCCATATTAAAATAAAAATAAAATTGATAAAAATCTAGTTTCTAATAATTTAAATTCTGATAAAAACTATAATTCAAACTTTGAAAATCTTGAATTTTTATCAAGTACTATTAATTATACTAAAAGAAAGAATTAAGGATTTCTAAGAAATTTTAAATTTGATGATAAATTAAAAAAACCCTATATAATTAATACTTAAAAATATTAATGATTAATTTACTTTATTATTTTTATTTTAATAACTTTTATAAATTAAAAAATTTTAAAAATAAAAAAAATATATATAAAAAAAAAATAAAAATAATAAATTATATATTTTATGTAAGAAATTTTTTCTAAAAAAATATATATATTAGATAAAATAAAAAAAAAATAATTGATTTACAAAAAATAGAATAAATTAAAAAAAATTAAAAAGTAGACGACTTGATTCAAAAGTAAAAGCAAACATAAATATTTTATCAAGATTTTTATTAAATATATGATTTTTAATTCATATTATTTTTTCTTTTAAATGAAATTAATTAAAAATTTTAATTTTTATCATCAATGATTATATTAGATTTTCTTTTTTATTTTGTTTTTAAATTTTTTACTAAATATTAAATTAAATTTAATTTTCTTATATATTAAATTTTTATTATTAAATTTATTATTCTTATAAATTTTAATTTATTTGATTATTTTTTTATTCATTTAAAATTTATTATTAATATTATTATTATTATTATTATTATTATTATTATTATTATTATTATTATTATTATATATTTATTTCATTACAAATTTTTTTATTAGTAATCTCTTTAATATTTATTTCATTTTGGTTTAATCCATCTTCAGTATTACAACATGAATCACATTTACAATTATTTCTACATTTTATTCCTGCATTAAAACATTCACAATATTTTTTCAAGCAACTAGTTTTTTTGCAATTACATCCATTTTTATGTGTGACAGTATATTATTCATAATCTACTTTAAATTTATTCTTAAAAGCCTCTGGATTTTTACAGCGTGTATCATCAATTGCATTTTACCTTTCTTTTTAGTTACTTTATTTATTTCCACATGATTTACATATACATTTATTACTACAAAACGTTCCATTTATAAAGCATTCACAATATAATTAAAGACATCGCGATTTTTTGCATTTGCAATATTCAACTTTTCTTTGAAATTATTAAGTGTCTAAAATGTCTGTTTTTACTTAATCAGTTTTTTTATTATTAATATTTTCTAATTAATTTTTTTCTACTTTTTTTTCTTTTTACATTTATATATTGTATTAAGACTATTTTATAACATTATTTTTTTTTGTTTATTTTTTCTGTTAATATTTTTTTTTTACTATCTTTATCTTATCTTCTTCATTCTTAACTAATTAACCTTAACTATTGTCCTATGTTAAATTTTTTTACAAATAATATTCACTTTTTGATATAGATGTTTGAAGATTTATATTTTCTAAAATTTATTCTATATTAAACCTGTCTTCTGATTAAGGTATTTTGTTTTATTAATGTATCATTTTTTGAAATAAAGATGGCTTCCTTACATTACTCTCTGATTTAATAGGTGCCTTTTCATTATTTTAAAGTCGAAAATCAGTGCTTTAACCACTATTATCTACTTTGTTTTCAGGATAGAAATCCGTAAATTCAGGATTGTTAAATGTACTTATATTTTATATTGATCCAGAATTATTATTAATTAAGCATTTATATATATCTGGTGTTTTATAATTATTAATAAATCTTTTTTATAAATATTAATATATAATAGTTTTTTTTATTATAGTTTATTATTAATTTTTTAATTTAATTTTTTTTTAATTTAAAAATTATATTTTTGAAATATACAAGCATACATATTTTTTTTTCCCAAAAAACAAAAAAACAAGAAAAAAATGAAAATTTAAATAATTTATTAATAATAAAAAATATTATATTAAAATCATTAATTTTTTTATATAATATTTACTCCAAATTATTTGGTGGAGAATGTACATAATTTATTAATTTATTTTAACAATTTTATTCTTTTTAAATTGAAGAATCAATATGTCCATAAAAAAATTTTTAATAGGAACTTTTTTATGAGAGTTATTTGACTACATCCATTAGTTTATAAATATTTTATTTCTATTAGGTAAAGGAGAAAGATCTTGTAATAAATTCGGATAGTCTTCTTAATCCATATTTGTATTATTAATTGAAATAATTGTTTTTTTTTGTTATATTTATTTAATAATAAAAATACTTAAAAATAAAGTTGTAGATATTTTTATATTTTTTGTTTATCAAAAAAAAAAAAAAAAAAAATTATTTATTTATTTTTTAATAATTTATTTAAAAAATATATATTCAAAAAAATTTAAAAATTTAACGAAAAATAACAATAAGATATCATAAATTATAGATTTATTTAAAAATAATTAAAATTATAATTTTATATTATAAAATTTATTTACTTTTTAATTTTTTATATATATTATAAATTTAATTATTGTTTCTTTTTTAAAAAATTAACTTTAATATTATAAATATTAAATTAATTTTTTGTATATAATATAATTAATTTAAAATTTTTTTCAGATTAATTTTTAGATTAAAAAAATATTTCTAGTATTTATTTTTATAAATGTTTATATATAAATTTAATACATATAATTAAATAAAAATGAAAAATAAAAATTTATAAAAATTATATAAATATTATTTATTTGAAATATATCAGATTTTTTTATTGAATAAAAATAAAAAAAATTATAATATAATTTTAAATTAAAAAAATATATATTTAATTACTCAGTTAATTATATATGCTTTATAATGTATTTAATTATAATAAATAAATAAAATACATATAAAATATTTTTTATTTAACAAAACTTATTGATAATTTAATTATAAACATATGAAATTTTATTATATAATTAAAAATACTAAAAATATTATGGAAAAAAAGTTCAATCAAAATTCATATTTTCCTAATTATTTGTTACACAAAGGACAAATATGTAAAATATTTTAAAATTAATTTTCAAAATAATAAGGAATAAGACATAGACCACAAGAAAATCCAAAAGTACAAAAAAAGAAAGATAATAAATGTGTTTTTTTTGAAGGCTCGTAATCGACTTTGCTTATTATATCTATTTTGCAGTATTAACATTATATATTAATTGGTAGCTTTTATTTTGTTATATCTTAAATATATATATCTTAATTAGTGTTACTTTCGCTTTTTGTAAGATTTTGCTCCACACTTTTTGAAGAAATAGCTTAAGGCATAGATAAACTAGCAAAATTATTATTTGAATTAATTGTATTTAATTATCTTTAAGTTGTTTCTTCATTAGATAAAGCTTCAATTATAGGAAAAATATTATTCATACTATAGTTATGATATTATTATTAATTATATTAAATATTAAACGACATTTTTTCAAATTAAATGTTATAATTTAATTTTTTTAATATATTTAATAAAATAATGATTTAAATATAAATATTAATTAAAGAATTATAGAAAAGTAGTTATAATGTTAAATCAAAATAAAATATGTCAACGACATAAAATTAATTAAAATAAAAAAATTATATATATTATAGTATTTTTTTATATTTATATACTTTTACTTATATATGAAATATATTTCAAATAAATATGAATTTATATATAAAAGAAAAATTATAAATATTTATTATATATAAATATATTACACACATATATATATATATTTTATATAATAAGATATTTAATTAAATAATTAAATTTTAAATTATTAATTAATTATTATTTAATTTATATAAAGATTGCACATTATTTAAAAATTCTAAGATATTAAATGTAAAAAATTAAAAATAAAAGTTTTATAATTTAAAATATTATGATAATAAAAGAAATTCAAAATTATATATAATAGTTATAATTAAATAAAATTTATTTTTTAATTTTAAAATTAAATTAAAATGTATAAAGTTTGTATAAATATTTTATAATATTAAATATTTATATCTTATATTTTATATTTAAAATCATAAAATATTTATTAGATAAAATTAAATTTATATAAAGACAATTTTTCGTACATATTAAAAATAAATAGTATACATAATATTAACTAAAATTAAAAAATAAAATACATTATAAATAAAACATTATAATGTTATAAATTTATGTAAAAAATATCAATGATAATATAATTTATATATTATTATATTATTTTATTAAAAATAGATTGTTTGATTTTGAAATAATATA
>NW_004087053.1:0-7160 GCF_000220395.1 Ichthyophthirius multifiliis
GTGTAAAATTAATATTAATATATATATTATTTATAATATATTTTAAATATTATTATTTAGTATAAACATTTTTATTTAAAAAATTTGTATAAAGTATAAATCCAATATTAATAAATTATTAAAAATCTTATTTTTTTATAATAATGCAATAATATAAAAAATAAATTAATATCTTTACAAAAAAAAAATGATTGATTTTATAAATAAAACAGTATAAAAAAGTAACACATCATAATATGAAAAATAGAAAATAAATGAAATTTTAGTAGAAAAAATAAACTAAATAGAAACTTAGAATAGTAAAATACATGAAAAGTTAAAAGAAATGTAAATAAATATCTACAATAGTCAAAAACAATTAGAAAATAATATATGTGACTATATTTTGAATACATTATAAATAGAAATAAAAAAAGAAATTAATAAAATAATAACAGAAGGAATAAATAATGTTAATAAAGATAATAAAAGTTAAGAAATAGATGAAAAAATAATAATTACAAGTTAACTTTTTTAGTAAAATTAATTTTTTATGGATATAAATTCTTAAATAAAATCCCAATTTGAGGAAAATTTGAAATAATTTTAATTCTTTTTTATTAATGAATCTGACTGGAATATAAATCATTTAATAAATTAATTAAAGGTTAATATTTCTTATTTAATTAAGGAAAAATCTCTATAAGAACATCAATTTAATTAATTATAAAATTTGTATTCCGATCAAGCAATAAAAGATTTAAATTAAGGATTTTTTTAATAAGAAGATTAAATTAAATTGAAGAAAAATGTTAATTTTTATAATGTATAAGTAGAAGATTAGCCATTAATAAATTTTATTAATTAATTAGAATTTCAAATAAAAGAACTTTAATAATAATTATTAAAAAAATAAATTTAAATTATTTAAAATGATGGAATATGCATTTAATAAATGAACTTATTATTACAAAAAACGCATGATTAGTCAAACAAAATACTCGATTTATAAAAAATAAAAATTGAGAATTAAGGTTTGAAGGAAAAAATATAAATTTAGGAAAAAATGATTAAAGAAAAAATGTAAAAAATTTCTTTATTTAAAGGCGAAAACAAAAATCTGTAAAATTTGATAGAAATATGTAATTAAAAATAAGAAATAATATAAAAAAAGATGAAGAAATATAAGAAAAAATAAAAATTATAGAAAAATTAAATTAAAATTTAAATTAAATTATTTTATAAAATGAAAATTTATAAAAAGAAATTTAATAAAAAAACTAAAATTTTATTCAAATTGAAAAAAATCTTACTGATGAAATTCTTCTCTTACAAAATGAAAATGACAATTTATTTGATAAAAATAATCTTTTAATTGATTAAAACCAATCTTTAATTTAAGTAAATATTTACTTATATTTAGTTTATTTATTTTAAAAAAATTTACCTTTTTATTTGTAAAGGAAAAATAATAATTTTTACATTAATTAGGTGAATTGTTTCCTAAATAAATATAAGAATAATCATTTTAAAATCATTTTATGTTAATTTAACAATGCTTAGCAATTAAAAATGAATAGGTTACTATTATTGATGATTAAGATTCTTAAATAAACTAACTCTAAAATACTGTATAAAATATGAATTTAAAAATAATATAAAAGAACGAGTAAATAGATTAATTAAAAGAGGAAATTACCTTTTTTTAATCACAAAATTAATAATATTAAGAATAAATATAATAGCTTTAATAAGAAAAAAATTAAATTTAAATAATAATTTGCTAATCTGAAGAACAAATTTAACATTTTAAATAATAATTATAATAAAAAATCGAAGAAAAAGAATAAATAGTAACCAATTTTATATCATAATTAGAAGAAAAATAGGAATAAATTATAAAATTTGAATTGCAAATTACTAATTAGTAAAGTTATATTGAAAATCTTTAAAAAGACTAATAATAAATATTAAAAGAAATGGAGATTTTACAAGAAGAATATAAATATAATAAAAAATAAATTGAAGAAAAAGAATAAGAATTAGAAGACATAAAAATAATATAAATAGAATAAAAACAATAATTTGAAAATAAAAATACAGAACTTGATTATTAAAATTAAGAATTAAATAATATTTTATTAGAAAAAGAGGATATAATTTAAGAACTTTATTATTAATAATAATAAATATAGTAAGAGTTTAAATAATAAAATATTTAAAGGGAGTAGAATCAGTCTTGTTTATAAAAATAAATAAAAGGATTGTAATGCGAAAATGAATTGTAAGCAAATGAATTAGTAATTTTAAAAGAAAAAATAAATGAAAATAATTTTAGCATTGAAAGTTTATAAAAATAAATAAATGAAAATAATTTAAATATAGAATTTTCGGAAAAAGAGAAAAAAAAATTACTGAAGAAAATATTCAATAAATATAATAAACTGAAATTTTTAAAATATAGTTAGAAAATGCTATTATTTAAATATAAAATTATGAAACAAATATTTTTGAAATTTAAGATAAAAATAAAAATTTGGAATAATAAAATTAATAATTTGTAGAAAAAATTCTTTTTTTAGAAGACTAAATTGAAAATTTATCAAAATAAGATTTAGAAAATAGAACTGAATTTTCTTTAAAAGAAACATCTTTAAAAAATAATATTAATTCTTTAAATTATGAAATTAATTAATAAAATTTACACTTTGAAAATACTTAAAATGAATTTTTTATTAAAATTTAAGGGCTTGAATAAATAATTGTTTCTCTTTAAACTGAAATGGAAGATATTATTAAAAACAAAAATATTTAAGTCTAACTTGTATAAGATAAATATTTATAAATAGACTAATAATATTAATAATAGATTGCTTAATATATAGATAAAATTGCTGAATTAGAAATTATAATTACTAAATCAAAATAATAAATTTAATAATAAGAAACACTGAATAATGAAATTAACTTAGAAAAAGAATAATTATTAGTAAAAAAATAATGTTTTTTATATTTATATATATTATTATTTTATTCATTAATATATTTTATTATTTTCATAATTAAAAGGAAGATAAAAAAAATCTAAAAATACAAATTGATTAATTATTTGATAAGTTAATAGAAATAGAAAAAATTGATTAATAGTCAAAATATACAAATTAAAGTGGGTTTCTGAATAAAGTAGCTAATATATTTTTAACTGAAAAAGAAAAATAATAGATATTAAAATGAAATATAAAAAAAATATATATAGAATATTATAAATATATTAATTATAATATTTTTGTTTTATTAATAAAACTATAAAGCTTTTTTAAAAATTAAACTAAAAAATTAATTGCTTTGTGTTATACTGATATAATATAAAATAAATAAAAAACGTATATATTTATTTGACTTTTATAATAATTATATAAATTATATATATCTTCTAAAAATTAGAAAATTATATATAATAAATAATATATTAAATAATTAATTAAAAAAAATATAATTAAAAATAAAAATTAAATATATACAGAAAAGTAATAATAATAATAAAAATAATAAAAAAATTAATAATAATAATAAAAATATTAATAATAAAAATATTAATAATAATAATAATAATTATAATAATATTAATAATATTTAAATATAAAATGAATCAAAAGATATTAGATAATGAAAAAACTGTTCATGAAGTTTAGCTTAATAATTAAAAGAGTTGCTTTAATATCTTAAAAAACTGCATATAAAAGGTCTTATGTTTATAATTAAATAATAAATCTAATCAAATTATAGAATCAGATATTGAAGATGATCATAATAACGAAAAAAGCGATTAGTTATAAAAGCAATATTAAAAGAATATAAGTTATTCATTTTAAGGGCAATAATCATATAATTTAAACTAATTAATCTATTTAAAATAAAATTAAACTTCAAAAATGATAGAAAACTAAATTATCTTTGATAAAATATAAATTTTGAAAAGTCTAAATAACAAATATAAAGCTTTAGTCTTTATTTCAAAGAAAGATTTTTATTAATAAAGTAAATCTAAAAAACAAGATGGTTCACTAAATGATAATTCACAATCAAATAATTAAGATGATATATTATATTATGAATAAAAATTAATAAAAATAGATTCTGATAATAATCAATAATTTGTTCCAGAATAAATCGCTTTTTATATTGCCAAATAATTTTAAAAATACAGAGTTTTATTAGAAGCTGGATGTGGAGTTGGTGGAAATACGATATAAGTAATTTGTTTATTTTTTATTTAATTTTAATATAAAATATTTAGTTTTAGAAATTCTCTAAAATATTAATTGCTGTTGATAATGACTTCAAAAGATTATAATACTGTATTGATAATTGTAAAATGTTTGGGAATAATAAAAACATTGAATTTATTTGTAGTGACTTTTTATAAACTTATGGATTAAAAGTTGATTTAGTTTTTCTAAATCCTACAATTTAGTATAATGTTAAATATTTAAATGAAAAATAATATTTATTTTGTGATTTATTTAAATAATGTAAACCGAATTTAATTGATTCTATTAAAAAATCTTTGTAAATCTCTTAAAATGTAGTTATATTGTTTCCTTTTTATATAAACATTTTCTAAATTCCATAGATATTTCATGTTTTGAGTTAGACTAATGAGATTAAGTAATTGTCTTTTTTTTTTTTTTAATAAAAAAAAATTATAAATAATATTTAAACTATTTTTTCAAATAAAAGAGCTTATTTTTCATGCACTTAAATATAATTATTAAATTTAAATGGCAACTAGCTTTATTATTTAATTTTAATAGGAGAAGTTTGTTAAGTAATTTTTTTTTTTAATGTAGTTGAAGAAAAAAAAAATATAATAAATATAGACTAATGAAAATATGTAGATTGAATATTTACTAGAATAAATAAAAAATAAAAGCAATTTTATGTCAAAAGATGTAGAAATAAAGGTATAAAACTTAATCTATTAAATAAAAAATAAAATTGGAATACAAAAATTAAATACTTATTTTATAAAATGTTTAGATTGTAAATCATTTATTAAATCTAATAACTTATTCCAAGCTTTTCTTGATAAAATTATCAAAAAAAATGTTTTTAGTCGATGTGAAATAAATTAAATTTTTAATTATAATAATTAACCTACTATTAATAAAATCATAATAGCCATGTAGATATAAATAATGATATTAATTCTTATTAAATTGAAAATAACGCTATTAAAAGTTATAATTAAACAGAAAATTATTAATCTTTTTTAATAGAAGATAATATAAGCGATTTCAATTTTTATTAATCATATTAAAGTTAATTCAGTTAAAATAACACAAAAAGTAATATTACAAAAAATAATAATAATTAAATGAAAAATCAATAAATATAATGTAATAATTTTTTGTAATCAATATGAGAATTTAATTAATCAGATAAAATTAATTTTTATTTAATAAATAATAAAAAATATTAAATAAAAAAAAAAAAATATATTATTATTTCAAAAATTATTTCAATATTATTAATATTATTGTGTTTTAAATTATTTTTTTTAATAAAAAAAATTTTTGATAAATGATATATAAAAATATAAAAAACATCTTAAAATAAAATATAAGTTTTTATAATTTTATTACTATCTTTTAAAAAGTATAAAAAACAAAAATAAAAAAAAAGAGCATAAAAATTATTTAAATAATGATGATCAAAATTTTTAAATAAATTAAAAACTAAATTATATAATTAAAAGAACTTTATTTACATATCAAAAAAAAAATCTTATTATAGAAATTTTAATTTATTTAATTAATTTTGCAATTATATTTTAAGTAAAATTTTAAACAGTTAATATTATTGATATGATTTTTATTAATTTTAATTTTTTTAATAAATAGAAATAATAAATTTTAATTTAAAGCATGTGGAAAATATATATTTATTTATTAAGATATTAGATAATTTAAGAGTAAAATTAATGCAGGAATAGTTTAATTGAAAATATTAATAAAAATAATTATTATGAATTTAAAATTTTTAAAAATAATTAGTTCAGCTTAAAAGATCTTAAATATAAAATATATTTACTAAATTAAGTTATATAAAATTACTTAATATATGATTTATATTTTTTCTGTATTATTTTTAAAAACTAAATCAATAAAAAAAATATCAGAAAATGTAAATCGCTTTTTAATTTATATATTGAGTATATAAAAAAAATTAAGAACATTTACAAATAATAAAAAAAAATATCATATAAAATAAGATTGTAATTAATACTTAATATATTTAATATATTATTTTGCAAAACTTTATCAGTGTTGTGTCTAAAAAAAATAAAATAAAATATTTTTTTATTTATAAAGATATAATAAAAAATTAAAAATAAATTGTAATTTAAATAAAATAAAAATAATATAAAATTATAAAAAATATATATAAAATAAATCAATAAAAAATAATATATAATAATTTATTTATATCAATTTGTAATTTATTTTTTTTAATTTTCTTGTAAAATTTTCTTTGTAAAAATATATTAAATAATATTTTAATTAATTTAAATAACATATATATTATCAATCTATAATTTAATTTTAAAGTATTACATTAACTAGATTTCCTAATTTTAATATCTTAAACAATGTTCTGAAAATTCTAATATACTTATTATAATCCATAAACTATAAAGAGGAAATCAAAACAAAATATCTTAATACTGACAAACTTATACCAATTAAAAACGTGTCGAAAAAAATACCTATTGAATAAAATAATAACCATTGATTGGAAGCTTAAGAATCAGTTAAAGAAATAGAAACTAATAAAGAATAATATAAAAATGAAATAATACCAATTAAACATAAAATTCCTATTACTTTAATAATTTTTTTTTAAGCTTAAAATGTTATACTTATTACTTAGTTTATAATATTTGATATAATTGCTAAAGAAAAATTAAGAAATATTTTCTAAGGAATAGTGTATTCTTAGACAAATACACAATTAACAACCATTGAAAATACAAATTTAAAATAATAAAGAGTTAATCTTGTGACTCGGCTAATTTTTCCATTAAATATAGTGTATATTTCTAACAGTTCATGCATTCTTAATACAAATTAAAATTTATTTTACTTAATTTTATTCATTAAATTATTTAAATGATCTTA
>NW_004087051.1:0-3598 GCF_000220395.1 Ichthyophthirius multifiliis
ATCTTTTTTTAGAATAATAAATAAATATGATTAAAAAATTATATTGATACCTTCTGTGTTATTTTATATAAGTTAATAATAAAATTAATTAAAAAATTATTTCTTACAGTCTTATTTTAATCTTAAAAAAATTCAAAACTTGAGATAATAATATACGCACTAAAAATAATTTATAAAATTAAATCAATACATAAATTATTAATTTTACAATCTATTTATATAAAAATATATAAAATTTATATGAGTATAATTTACATCTTTAATCTAAATATATTTAATAAATTTAGTATCGAATGAATTTAATTTAAAATTTACTTTTGGAATCTATAATAATATAATAATTATATAATTATAATAAATATTTATCAACATTCTATATCAAATTTTTATAATCATTTTCAATTTAAAATTAAAATGTTTAACTTTCTAATTTATAAAAATTATTATTAATTTTTTTAGAGTTAAGAAAATATAATTAATACCTATATAAAGTTTAAAAAATAAGAAATAATTGTAAAATTTAAGTACATCGCTCTACATATAGTAAAATAATTATAATTTAAATAAATAAATAGAAATTAAATTTTATTACCTTTAATTAACAAAAATTTGATATTTTAATTTGAAAAATTAAAAGTTTATATGTCTTTATAAATTTAAAATAAGATAAATATATTAATACGTATTTTTAAGCTTCATCCTGGTTATTATTAAAAATTATATTATTTAATTAAATCGATTAATAAAAAATAATTATTAAATAAATAAGCATTCTAATTTCAAATTAAAAAAATAAAATAAAATATATAAAAAAAGTACTATTTATTTAACACATTAAAAATACAATATTTACACATTTCTAAAATTAAATTAGTTATTAGTTTAAAAATTTATTAAAAGATTTACACACTAAATTTTTTAATATATATTTAATTTTTTATATAATATTTAGCAATTACAATCTATTATTAATTTTTATTAATGCATTGAAATGAGAAAAATACTTAATTCTATATTATTAAGAGCATGTAATTTTTTATGTTAGTAGATTAATCAATTTTTTTACTTACTATTATGAATTTGTTAATAAATAAATGTAATGAATATTTTTACTATCTAATTAAAATAATAATATAATTTTTAAAAAAATTAATAATTATTACAGGCTATTTTAATTTAATAAACTTATTTCATAAAAATAATTTTTTTTTTAACATCAATATACTTTAAAATTAATAATTTAAAATAATAAAAGTATATAAATATTTACATTCTATTTAAATTTAGATTAAAAAAATTAAATTTAATTAATACTATTCTCTTAAAATCATTTTTTTTAAATATTATCTAAAAAAATCTACTTTCTTTTTTAAAAAACGAATTAGTTTTTATAAAATAAATATTAGATTCTAATGTTTATTAAAATTATTACGCTCTATTTTGTTCAAAATTAAATAATAGAATTGTTAAAAATATTACAGTCTATAATCAAATAAAATAAAAAGTAAAATTAAAAAATTTATAAATATTTATTTCAACGCACTATTAAATAAATAAAAAATATAAATAAATGTGATATTTTTAATATATCTTACTATCTTATTTAAATTAAAAAAAAATTAATAATTTATACGAATTATTATAATTGTTACAAGTTTCTAATTAAATTAAATTAAATTCAGAAAATTTAAATAAATAAAATTTTAAATTATAACTCCCTTTTAAAAAGATACATATTTAATAATGCTTTTTCAAATTATATTTACATCCTATTGATTTTATTATTTATAATAATATTAAAATAAAAAATAAAAATTTGTTTTTAAAATTACATCCTAATATATAAATAATTTCAAAAGAAATAGTATATATTAAATATATATTTCTTCATACGGCCTTATTTAAAAATATTTGTATTAAACATTAATTAATAAAAGAATATTCTTACATTCTTTTTTTGGATTAAGTATTGCAATTAATTTAATATTTTATATTTACATACTTTTTTTTAAAAATAAAAAAATAAAATAATTAATATAATTTACTGTCTGTATCATATTAATAATAAATTTATTTTAAAAAATCAAATAATAAAGTTGACCCCCTTATTATGGATAATATATATCTATTGTAAAACTAATAATAATCTAAATTTACCTACTGAATTGAATTTTTAAAATAAAAAAGTAATATATTTTATAATACAGCCTATAAATGATAAACATAATAAATTTAAAAAGTTAATTAAGTTTCTTACTAACTATTTATAAAAGTTATAAAAATTTTAAAATTTAAAAATATTACATGCTAATTTTTTATTAAAAAAAGTAAACTATAAAACTATTGTATTTTATAATATTTACCGTCTATATTTATAAAAATGATTTATAATTAAAATATAAAAGATCATAAATATATTAGAAAAATATTTTTATAAATTTTACAAACTTCAATTAAAAAATTATTTTGAAAATAGTAAATGAATTATTACACACTTTATTTATTTTATTTTTAAATACACTATAATATTTATTTACATCCTTATTTATAAATAATAAATAATTATTATATAATATTATTAATCTTACACGCTTTGTTTATTCATTATTTTTTTATAAAATATAAAAATTTATACGCACTATTTTTTAAAAAAATATAAATTATTTTTTATTAATAAATACTTCCTTTTAATTTATTTAAATCAATTAGGCAAAAATTTTAATTTTACCAACTATTAATAATTACTAAATAATAATATGTATCATATTTACAGACTAGATATAAAAAAATATTATATTATATTATATTTTTTTATAAAATTAATTTTACACACTATTTAATAAATTGTAAATTTATTTATAAAATATTATTTTACAGGCTTTTTTAAATTATTTAAGTAAATGATTATTCAAATTTTTTTACATTTCTCTTTTTAATTATCAATAAATTATATTTTAAATAATTTTTTTTTGAGTACATCATCATTCTTAAATTAATTTAAAAAAATAAAATAAAAATTTAATTAATTTTTTTAGAGTACATCTTCTTTCTTAAATTAATTTGAAAAAATAAAAATTTGATTTTTAATCAAATTTATGTTAGTATATTTATTAGATAAAAAGAAAAGTTTAAAGAAAAAAATCAATTAAAAATAATTTAAATATAAATTTTAAGGTATTTTACACTTATCTATTAAAATTAAATTTAACAATTTAATTATATGTTTTACTAATGACTTTATTTATTTTAAAAAATCATATAAGTGTGAAGATTAAATTTATTTTAAAAAAAAAGTATTATATAAAGCTTACAGACTATTTTTGTATTTGTTTTAAAAAGTTTTATAAACAAATAATTATTTCATACACACTAAAAAAAATTTTATTCAAATTATAGTTATAAGAAAAATAAATAATTACATTCTAAATATAAAATTTTATTAAAATAAATTATAAATTTTTTTACTTTCTAAAGAAAACAGAAATAAAATGTAAAAATATAATAATAAAGTACGCACTGCAAAATATATAAAAAAAATATTAATAAAAAATAAAAATATATTATTACTGTCTATTTTAAAATTAAAATAAGAAAATCA
>NW_004087049.1:0-30563 GCF_000220395.1 Ichthyophthirius multifiliis
TTTTTAAGTATTTAAGTCATAAGTAGAGAATTGTAACACATTATTATTACATATAATGCAAGTGATTAATCTCCTAAAACTGCATTATCTTAAAGTTATGAATTTTAACTTAATAAGAAGCAATTAGCCAATTCAGATCTTTTAATAGAAGGAGTAAGTCTAATCCATACAGATATAGATTTTTCAATGGTACCAGACTAAAGTTTATTTTCAAATTTTTAATAAATACCAGCTGCAGGGCCATTGTAATCTAATTATATATCATCAACACCTTAAAATTCTACTTTTTAATATACTTTATTTTTAGGAACGCTATCCCATTATTAATTAAATCCATCTTCTCTATAACAGCCAGATCCTCCACAGAATACTAAATTAACAATTCTTCCTGGGAAATTTTTATATGACGGTCTTTGTCCTACAAATAAATGGTAAATATTAGAAGATTTATGTCTTATTCCATTATAATTTAAAACATTAGCTTAAGAACCTTAGAATTAACTATAAACAAATGCTTTTTATTACAAATCAGAATATCCGAAATAGATAAGACACCATTTTCCTTCTTCTGATTATTCAAAATTTAAATTTTAATTATAATTAACTTTTTTAGTATTTAAGTCATAAGTAGGGAAATGTAAAATATTATCTATTACATATAATGTTAGTGATCTATCTCCCAAATATGAATTATCATTAAATTCTTAGTTTTAACCCAAAAAGAAACAGTTAGTCCACTCAGTTCTTTTAACATAAGGAGTAAGTCTAATCCAAACCTATATAGATTTTTCTATAGTACCATCCTATAATTTGTTTTCAAATTTTTAATAAATTCCACCTGCAGGGCCATCGTTATCTAATTCAAGATCATCAACACCTTAAAATTCAACTTTTTAATATACTTTAGGAACATTATTCGTCACACTAATTATTTTATTACTGATCAAAATAGGTTAAGCTACCTATTATATTTCTTCGTGTTTAGAATAAGTTAAAGAGTCTGTTGGTTAATTTTAAAGATCTACAGATTTAGGATTCACAGCAATAGTATGTTTATTGTTTTCTTTACTTTTTTCTTTATAATCAAAATCGCTTTTTGAATTTCCGACATTAAGCAACTAATTACCTTTAAATTCAGATTCGTTTTGACCTTGAGCTAATTATAGTAGCAATATGGTTGTTAATATTGTTATAATTATTGTCTTTTTCATTAATTTTTTTTAAAGAAAATTGGTTATTTAAATTATTTTTCTTTTTTTTTTTTTAATTTTATTATATTAAATTTATAAAATTTACTTTTTTTTATATAAATAATAAAGCTTTATAATAGAAAATTAATAAAAGCAACTTTTTTGAAAAACAAATTTTGTTTTAAATAAATTATACTTTTTTTCAAAAAAAATTCTTTTATTTATTTTTATTTTTATAAATCTAGTAAATATTTTTTCTGTTTTAGACTTAAATTTTATAAAACGATATTTTAATTATTTAATAATTTGATTATATTGAAAAACGTTTCGTTTTAATAAATTTATAATTTTTTATATTTAAAAACAATATTTTTAAATATGATTTAAAAATAAAATAAAAATAAAAAAAAATATTTTAATAATAAAGTATTAATATAATAAATTTAAATATTAAAATATTTGATAATAATTGAAATTCTTTATACGATACATTAAATTTTAAATTATAATATTTTTTATAATTATTTTCATTTAAATATATATTTTTTTTTATTTAATGTTTTTAAATTAATTAAAAAAATAATTTTCATTATTTATAAAAAAATATAAATATATAATTTAATCTTTTAATATTTAAATATAAATATTATAAAATTTAAACAATAAAAAAATTCTAAATAATTAATTATTTATTTTAATAAATAATATAATTAAGATTTTAATTAATAGATTTAATTTATTTTACATTTTTAATAATTATAAAAAAAATATTATTGTATAAAATTAATATTTAAATTTATTTATTTTTTATATAAATATTTTTTTGAATAATCTTTAAATATTATAAATATATATAAATATTTTATTTTTAATTTTACATGCTAATATAAATATATTTTAAATAAATATTATTTGTTATAAATAAATGTATATAAATATTTTATATTTATTAATAATATTTATATATTAATTTATATAATTACTATTATTTTTTTATTTTATTATATTTATTTTTACATTTTTTTATTGATTTTTATATTTATAAAATTATATAATCAACATTTTTATTTTATGAAAAAAAATTATATATTAATTCTCTTTTATATTTCTAACCATTATATATAATAAATAAAATTACAAATACTAGTTCATTTTTTTATTTTAAAATAATTATTTTTTAATTTTATATTATATTTTTTTTTGAATATTAAATAAAAAAAAATTTACCATACTTATATTAATTTTTTATATAAAAAAAATTATTTATAAAATTTTATTATTTTAAAAATATATATAATAATAAAAGAAATGTATAATATTATTATTATTATTAACTTTTAAATATTAATATTTAATTTAAAATAATATTTATAATGACAATAACATATTTCATTTTATATAAATATTAATAATTTTTTTATATAAAATTAAATAAATAAATTACTCTGATTTATTTTATCTGCTCTTATACAAGATTAAATAATTTTAAAATATAAATTTCTATCAATAATAAAAACTAATATAAAAATCAGATTTTGAATAATTTAAAAAGAATAAAAACATTTATTTTGAATAAATATAAATATATTTTTTTAATATATTATGATTTTAATATAAATAAATAGTTTTAATATTAAATATGATTTCAAATAAAATATTATTAAATTTGTATTTTTTTTATAAAAATAAAAACTAAACTACTATACATATTAAAAATTTAATTTGTATATTGTATGTCTATATTTTTTTGAAAGTTAAAAGAAATAATAAAATTAAAGAATTTCATTATCTATAAATAAGAAAAAATAAAAAAGAAATAAATAAATTTATATTAATAAAATATTATGAATTAAAAATGAAATATAATAATTCTAAGAGAAAAAAATAAATTGATTAAAATATAAATTAAAAAAAGGTATACAATTTAAATAATGAATATAAATCAAACAAAATTTTATATCTAACAATCATAGTATTAAAAAAATAAAAATAAATGTATTAAAAAAATTAAAAAAGAAATATAAAATTAAAGAATTTCATTATCTATAAATAAGAAAAATAAAAAGAAATAAATAAATTTATATTAATAAAATATTATGAATTAAAAATGAAATATAATAATTCTAAGAGAAAAAATAAATTGATTAAAATATAAATTAAAAAAAGGTATACAATTTAAATAATGAATATAAATCAAACAAAATTTTATATCTAACAATCATAGTATTAAAAAAAATAAAATAAATGTATTAAAAAAAATTAAAAAAAAATATATTGAAGTTGAAAAATCATTCGTTTATAAAATTTTATAAATAGTATTTAACAAAAAAATAAATTTATTATTAAAAATTGTGAGTAAAAAAATTAAACAATAATAGGATGTTAATAATATTTAATATATTAATTTAAACAATTAGAATAATAAAAATATATAATAAATAAATATTAATAAAAAAAAAAATTTATAAAAAAATAGTTTATACAAAAAATAAGAAAAATTTGTAAAAAAATATAATAAATTAGAAAAAAAAAAATATTAATATTGATAAATAAATATAAATATATATATAATAAAAAATGAATAATGAAAAATTATAAAAAAAATAAAAAATATAAAAAAATTATAAAAAAAAATAATATATAAATATATAATTTAATGAAAAAATTAAAAATATAAATATTTATGTATTTATATTTTTTATATTTTTATATTTTTATATTTTTATATTTTTATATTTTGCTATTTAAATTCAAAGTTTTTAATTTATTTAAACTTTTTAATTTATTAACTTGATAATTTAATGTTTGAAATAAATTTTTTATTATTTACTAATATATATTGAAGTAAAACATATTTGATTATAAAAAAAAAAATATTTATTTACTTAATTATTAAATTTTAGAGCTATAAATTTATTAATTTTTATAATTATTTTATAATTATAATTCATATATAAATATGTTAATAAATAAATATATTAAATTATAGTTTTTAAAATAATGAAATGTTTAGATTTTTTATTTTAAATAAAATTAATATAAAAATTAAAAGTTTTATTAAGTTTTTTAAATCATATTTTTGGGAATATTAATTATAATTAACTATTTATTTTTTTAATATTATTTTAATATTTTTTTTTATTAATTTTTTTCATTTGTATCTTTTTTTTTATTTCTTAAAAATAATTAATATAATAAAAAAAAAATATTTCAAAAAATGGTAAATAATTATATATTAATTTGTATTAAGATTAATATAATAATTGTAATATCTAGACATAAGCATAACTTCTTGAATCATTCGAATTAGGAGAATGTATTTCATCAATAGATTTTAGTCCTTAAGGTGATTATGTAGCTATAGGTATGATAGATGAATCAGTTAAAGTTTGGTAATATAAATTAAATAAGAAAAATTCATAAAAAAATAATTAAAAATCAAAGGAAACCAGATTTCAGTTCATCAATAGAAAAATAACTTTTAAATACATTTAATGGACATATAATGGGGGTTGTAGATATTAAATTTAATCCTTCAGGAAATAGTAAAAAATATATATATATTTATAAATACATCTATATTTTTAAGTTCTTGCCGTTAGTTCATTAGATTCTTATATTCGAGTATGGAATGTTGATGAAGGTTAAAAAATTTGTGAATTTCCATGTTAACCATGTAATTATAATAATCTTATTAGAAAAAAATATAAATGAAATAAAAATTAAAAATAATTTTTAATTAAAATAAAAAAAGTGCATAATTGGAAATTAGGATTTAAAGATGAAAAAACAGTAGTAACAACAGGTGAACAAGGAAAGATAGCAGAATTTAATATAAATTCTTAATAGTAAACTAATATATATTCTACATCAGACGTATTTTAAACATCTTTGGCTTTAGTAAAAATAAAAAAATAATAAATATATATATTTATCTATTTATAATTTTATATATTTATATATTTATATATTTATATATTTATATATTTATATATTTATATATTTATATATTTATATATTTATATATTTTTTTTAATATTTAAATATTTTAATAAAATATATGAACATAGTCAAGTGATAGAAGTAAATTACTTTCTGTAGGAAATAACGAAGGGCAAATTTTTATTGTAGATTATAAAAATAATAGAAAAATAGACAAATTAAAAGTACATAATAAAAAAGTTAGATCTTTATGTTTTACATATGATGATATGTAACTTATTACTGGATCTGATGATAATTTTATTTCTCTAATCGATTTAACTAAAATGGAAACAATTTTTTCTTTTAATGGACACAAAGGAAATGTTAATTGTGTCGATTGTTGTCCAATTGATAATAAATTATTTATTACATGGTTTTTATTTAATTTTTTTTTTAAATTAATTTTTTTTTTTATTAAAACAAGTTCATATGATTAAACTATAAAATTATGGGATATTAATAAAAAAAGCTGTATTGAAACTGTTAAATTTCATTAAGATAATATTTGGGCTGTTAAATTTCATCCCCATAAGAAAATATTTGGTTCAGGTATATATTATATACTGATATAATTTTTTATATTTTTATTTATAGTATCTGAAGACGGTATATTAGCTTTCCACGAATTAAAATGAAAAAAAAGCAAATAATATTTATATATATATATATATATATATATATATATATATACATATATATATATATATATATTAATTTAATTGTAAAATTTTGATTTTATTTTTTATATTAAAAAACTTATCATACTTATTTAATTTCAAAACTAACATTAAGGTATTTCTATTAAAGTTAGGCCAAAACCAATAAAGCAATAAGGAAATATATTCCTTTTTTAAATATCTACCATCCTTTTTTATTATCGGTTATATTTTATGAAATAATATTATTTTATAATTCATTTAATAACGCATTATTTCTATATTTAAATTATTATAAAAAGACATCTATATTAACTTTTTAATTAGTTATATTTTTCATAAATTCTTTATTTTATTAATATATATTATCCAAAATATTATTTAATTCGTATTGTTTTTCTAAAAAACTCTTCTCTTATTCCTAAAAACTTTCAAAAAGTATTCTTAAACATGACAAAACAGCACATAAAAGGACTTTTAATAATTCACTTCTTTAAAAAATGGCTAATTAAGGAAAATAATTATCTATTTAATCTCCAGTTATTTAAAAATTATGATTTCTGTTTTATTTTTAGTAGTCTATATTGTCTTAGTTTTCCTCAAATTTTATCAAAATATTATAATGGAAAATAAAAGATAATATAATTATAAAAGCATTCATAAAACGAAATGTATATAATGCAAAACCGTAATTCTAGACAAAAGAAATCATAATAATTAATGTGTAAAAAGCCAATATGTTTATTAATGTTGTAAATTGTTAGATGTCTTTTGTGTTTTTATACTCCTTTTCTTTGTTCAAGTCATTAAAGTCGAATTCACCATAATAATCGTATATTTTTTAGTAGTATTCGTCGTTTAATATATTTCTAATTAGGTTTATTTTGTTAAAATCTTCATCAGTATCTGTGTTTTTGTCAGGGTGTGCTTTTGTTAATAGTAGTTTGGCCTATTTGTTCATTGTTTTGGAAGAATAGGCACGATTTGTTTCCATTATTTCAAAATAATTAGTTTCTTTTAAAAAATAAAAGTATATGAATAGATGAAATAATATTATTAAGAAGGATATTTAGATGTATTTTATAGGAAATAAAAATACTGTTTAGTCTTTTTTCTTTTTTAGGTATTGCTTTACTATTTAAGACAGAATAAAGAAATCGAATAGAATTATTATTATTAGATTAGTTATTGTTATCATTTTTTTTTATTATTTTATTTAATTGTTATTTTTATTATCTTATAATTTTTTTATTTTTTTCTATCTTCTTATATATATATAATTTTTATTTTTATTTATAATTATTTTTTATTGTTTATATTATTATTTTATTTTATTTTTTAATAAAATTAGATGATAATATATTATTTTATGATGAGTTTAATATTTATTAATAATAAAAAACTTTAATAAATAGAATATTATCTTTTTAATTATAAATTATTAAATTGATAATCTCTTTTTAAAAAATGAATATTATTTCAATAATAAAATTTTAAATTAATTTAAAAAATTATATAATTTATAATTAATATAGTTTAAAAAAAAATTATTTTATTTGATTAAAAAATATTAGTAATATTTATATATATAAAAATAAATTTTATTAATAGAACATTTATTTATTTAATAATAATTTTTATATATTATTTTTTTATTAAAAAAATAAAAAATTAAAAACTGTTTATCATAAAGAGAATAATTAATTAAAATATATATATATGTTAATATGTAATTTTTATCAAATTAAATATTTTTTTTTTTAATTTTAATTATTATATTATTTAATTTAGAAATTTAATTTACTAATTTTATGAAATATTAATTTATTTTAATAATAAACAATTTTTTTTTTTTTTATATTTCATAATAATTATAAATTATTTATACTTATTATTTTTATATTTATAAATGAATTAAAACTAATAATTATATTATAAAATCAAATAATAAATTAAAAAATATATATAATAATTGTATATTATTTAACCTCTAAAAGATTAAGATATTTTAAAATAATATATATCTAAAATAAATGAAAGAAAACAAAATTAAATAAAAATTTTGCATTAACATTAATAATAATATAATATATTAAATTTAGAATAATGATAAATATTTGAATATAAATATTAAAAATACATATTTTATTTTTATCTAAAAAAATGAAAAAAATAAATAATAAATATAAATTAAATTATTTATTTTATTTTTTTACTAGATTTTTAATATATTTTTGTTGTTTTATCATTTATTTTCTATTGTTAATATTTTTTAATTTTTTTTTTATCATATTTTTATTTTATACTCTATTATTTATATCTATTCTATCTATAAAAAACAATTATAAATTTTATTTATAATTTTCAAAGGAAAAACACAAAATAAAATAATATTAAAAAAAAAAAAAATTGTTTTTTTTTTAAAAATTAAAATTAAAACCAAATAAATATAAATTAAAACACATAAAAATAAATATATATATTTATTATATAAGATTGCATTTATTAATTACAAATAATATAAATTTTAGATATTAAAAAAAAAGAATCGATTTTCAAAATCTTTTATATTTTATTTTTTTTAATTAAAAAAAATATTTTTTTTTTTTTTATTAATTTTTTTTCATTATTCTTGCTTAATATTATTATTTTCAATTTATAATAAATCAACAATAAAGTGAGGATTATATCTACAATATTTTCTTTTTTATTATTAGGATCTATTTTTTTCTTTCAATGTTTTTTTATTTTTAAATTTCGGGAGCTTTTTCTTCTATTAATCTTATAATTTTCGAAATCAAACTATTATCTAAACATTTAGATTCTATTTTTTCAATATTTTTTAGTTATAAAGAAAAGCTTACATAGAAATGATCTCCATGCTTATCTTTTATATCTTTAGCTAAATTAAAATAAATATAAATATAAATATAATTATTAATATATATATATATATATATATTTTACAATATTTAAGTTCCTATGTTTCAGGTTCCCATGTTAAAAAGTTAATTACATCTCTTTTTTTGATTATCCTTTAATTAAATGAAATATTTTTGAGAAATTATCAATTATTTTCGATTTTTTTTATTCTTATAAAACTTAATCATTTTCAAAAATTTAAGTTAATTTTTAAAATTGGTTAATTTTTTAGTTTGTTTCTTAAACAAATTATTGTGTAGAATTTATTATTTATTAATATTATTGTAAAAAAAGATTGCTTTGATAAATTTGAATGTTTTTATTAAATATTTAGCCTATAAAATTTAAAGAGTCTATTAGTTTATTCATTCTTTCTTATGTTTATTTTAAATCTTCAATAATTTTTTCTATTTGTTTTATATTTATTTGCTAATAAGATGTATCTTAGGTTTCTGGGTTCGGACTTTCGATTAATTTAGAAATCATGTTTTGATTGTTTGTAGAATTATTTAAAAATTAGAATAAATAGTTAGTGTTTTGTATTCCTTAATTAGGATTTAGAATATTTAATTATTATAATTTAAATAATTATTCCATTTAAATTAATAAATTTTGTAAAGAATTAGGATTATTGATTAATAAAGGAATATTTGAGAGACAATTTTATTATTAAATTTCTTCTTTTTATAACATTTTTTTTGTTATGTTTTGTATTTTTGTTTTTAAGATTTTTTTATTAAATTAAATATAAGTATTTTATAATTTTTGTTATTTTTTATTTTAGAATCAAAAATATTATATAAATTTCTATTACTAATTTTTTATTTTTGTCTTTTTTTTTTTAATAATATGTATTATCAAAGCAAGAATACAAATTTAGAAAAAAAAAAAAAAAAAAAAAATTAATTTGCTTTTAGCGTTTTTATTTTAAAATACTTTTTATGATACAAATTAATTTTTTATTCTTGTAAAATGGAATATTAATTTTTATTATTTTAAGGAAATATAGATTAATAAAATAATGATCTTTAAAAAAAAATAATGAATTGAATAATATTTAAAAGTAAAAAAATATATTTTTATATAAATTCATTTTTAGATTATATTTTTTAGATCTAAAAAAAATGGTTTTAATTTATAAATAAATTATAATATATTAAATTTAAAATATTAACTTATGTTTATTTATTTTTTCTAAAATATAATGAGAATATAGAATATAAATCTGAAATAAATTTAAACTAAAACACAATATAAATAATATCTTATATTAATTTATGTAAAGTATATATTTATAAATACATATTTATTTTGTTTTATTTAAAAAATATTAATTTAATTATCAAAATAAACAAATTAATATAATATATAAAAAAATAAGTATTTAATATTTTTATTATAAATTATTATATTTTTTTGATTAAATTATATATATATAAAAAATATATAATTAAAATCTAAAATAAAATTTAAATTTATATATATAAGTATATTTATGAAATTTATTATAATATATTTAAATACTAATTTATTAAAAAATAAACGAAAACCAATATCATTTATATTTAAAAATAAAAATATTAATTAAATTGTATTGAAATAATATTATAAAAAAATAATAATAATATTTAATATATAAATAAATAAAATTTATCAATGATCTTTATCTTAAATGTCTTAAAAATTACTTTAAAATAATAAAAACTATTCCGGAATGAATGTATTTAAAATAATTTTATCCAAAAGTACAGTTTATTAATATATTTTTAACAAAGTTGCATATAAAATTAGAAATTTTCTATCAAATTATAAATAATCATATTAAAACTATAAAAAGACTATAATTTTTCTTATAAAAAAATCATAATTTTTATTTTTATAAAATTCCATTTTTATTTCTTGTAAAATTTCTTCGAAAATTTAAACATTAAAATTATTTTCTTTCAAAAATTAATTTATATTTTTTTCTTAAAAAAATCCATTTTCTATACACATTAATGAAAATCTATAAATACTCATTCTTTTAGATTATAATCCATTAATATTAAATAAAAGATCACATTCCTATATGAATAATTTACTAATATTTTAATTACTTTAAGCCCCTTCTATTGAATAATAAATATATAAAAATTCTTTTTCGGAAATAAATCCGTAATTATTTAAATCTATGCAGCTAAAAATTTCGAAAAAAGGTTTGCAGAAATTTTTTTTTTTAATTAATAATTTTAAAAAGAATTAAGACTAATATCTAAAAAAGTATCTAAATTTATTAAAAGCTTATTTTATTAATTATTTTAATTTGATAATTTAAAATTTTAAAACTACTTTTCTTATTATGATGCTTCTTAAAGAGAAATATGTGAACATATATTTAATTAAAAAACCTCAAAAGCCTTATTATAGGATATTAAAACCCTTTCTTCAAAATTTTAAAGGACATTAATTTCATCCATTTATTTTAATAAGTCTAATATAAAAGAAATATCTTGTGAATCTAGATTTCCTATTATTATATTATAATACATTTTAGCTCTAAGGTGAAGTGGCTTATAATATTAAAGAGCTTTGAGGTTTTTATAATATTTTTTAAGTGTATTTTAGCTATATCCTATTTTAAATAATATTTAAAAATATTAAATAATTTTAATTTATTATTATTTTAATTTACCATAATTATTAATAAGATTTTCAAAAACAAATAAATGAAAAAAAATTATTTTAGATTTGTAAATTTTTATAAAATCTAAAAATAATTAACCAAAAAATTTTAAAATATAAATAATAGAAATATCTTCTGAAAATAAATTATCTTCTGATTTTTAAATTTTTTCGAGAATTTAATTGGCTGTTTAAAAATACTTGTTTTACTAAGAAATAACATATAAACCTCTATATTTAAAATAAATATTATTGTTTATTTATAATTTTCCAATTTTAAAAAATAATAAATTAAGTTATAATTAAAATTATAGTTATAGTTATTATTATTATTAGTATTATAATTATAATGATTTCTATTATTATTATTATTATTATTATTATTATTATTATTATTATTATTATTATATTTATTTTTCTTTTTTTCTTTCTTTATCTACTATTTCTTCTTTTTATATTATTTTATCTTATTTTTATTCCTTTAATTTTAGATTATTTATATCTATTTAACTATTTTTTTTTTTTTTTAGAATACTTTTTTCATTATTATCAAAAATAATTTCATCTAATTCATAATTTTACTATTATAATTTAGTAAAGTTTTTGACAATTTTTATATTTTAAATTAATTAATTAGCCGCTCTTTAAAAATGTTTTTTTAAATTTGTATCATTAATAAGTTATTAAGAAGTAGATCTTATTTTTTCTATTTAATCATTATTATTATTATTATTATTATTATTATTATTATTATTATTTTTTTCATTATTTTTTATTATATTAGATAAATTATTTTTTTTTAGACTTTCTCTTTTCGAATTTTATTTCTATATTTTTTATATATTTTCTTTATTTTCACTAAAATAATTTAAAATTTCTATATAAAGATTTATTTTTTATTAATTATCTTCTAAATCTATTTTGTTTTCTTTTTATTTTATTAATTTTTTTTTTTATTTGGTTTCCTATATATTATTTTTCTATTCTAAAATTTATAAAAAGTCTAATATTTTATTTATATTTCCCTCAAAATAACTGAAAGTTTATTTAAAGTCTTATTTAGAAAACTCACTTTTATAGACTAAAAATTTCATTAAAACTTTTATACTCTCTTTTAGTTTATCTAATTGTTTTTTTCCAATAAAACATCTATTTATATCCAATATGTATAATTTTTGTAAAAAAAGAGGATAGTTTTCATTTATTAATTTTATTTTTTCATCTTATTCACCTTTATAAGATATCATTAGATCTTTTAGGTCCACTTAGCAACTAAAATCTTGATAATATTATTATTTTTGGCATCCTTTATTCTCATATATGGGTTAATAAGTTTGGTTTTAGGCATTTTATTATTCTATAAGACCATATGTATCTAATTGTTATTCATTATATTATATTAAATCCCTTGTATCAACTGCTTTTTAAGCAATAATAGCATCTTCGTAATCTTCGGGTGAAATTTATTTATTTTTTTAATAATTTTCATCCTCTTTTTCTAATTTTTCGACTAATAAGATTTCTTTTTCTTTAATATCTTTTTTTATTTAATATGTTTCTTAAAGTTTAAGCTTTTCTTCTTCAAAAAGAGATTAAAAATTAAGAAAAAGTGCATTTTTAGCTTAATTTATTTCCTCTAATAATTCTGCCTTATCCTTATTTTATTTAAAATCAGCCATTATTTGTTCAATAATGAAATTTTCCTCAATTCTTGTTTTTAAAATCTATTATTATTTTTTTTATATATATATATATATATATAGTAATTTTATTTATTTTTTTACTTTATTTTCTTTTAATAAATATTCATATTTATTTATAAAAATATCAAGATTATGGTTTAAATTATAATTTGAATTATCTAATTTTTTAACTTTTTTTTTTAAGTATTTATTTTCTTGTTTATATTTTAATATAAATGCTTGTTTTTTTTCTAAATCTTCTTTTTAATTTTCTTAACCTTTTTTTAAATTAAAAATTTCAGTTTTATATAAGGAATGTAATCTATTTATTTAAGTATAAAAAAAAGTCTCGGCTTTTATATTTGATTTTAATGTTTTGTGCATGAATTATTCAATTTATGATAAATAATTTTTCCATAAATAAGATAATAGTTAACCTGTTTCGGAACATATCAAAGTTACTTATTTGTTTAATTATTAAAATGAATTATCAAATACTTTGTTTAAGTCTTTATGAAAATCTTAAAATGTTTGGTAAGGTGTATCGAATATGGTTTACATTTTATCAGACATTTATTAAGATATAAAAATAGTTTTTTTTCTATAATCATCCTTTTTAAAATTAAAATTTTATGAATTATGTAATGATAATGTTTCTGTATGCTTTTTGATTGAAAACTATGTTTAACCGTCTTCTAAAAGCAAAGTTTTTCCCATTTTTAAATATATATTATTATCATTATTATAATTATTATTAATATTATTGTTAGTATTATTATTAACACTATTATTATTTTTGATAGTATTTTCAGTAAATAAAATTAATTATGGATTTTTCTTGTGGGTTATTTATTTTAATTCATTTTTTGGATATTTTATATTGTAAACTTAACGGACAGTTTATATTTACAATGAATTCCGTCCCTCATTTTTTCTAAAGCATTAATTTTATGTTTATGATTTCGATTATGTTTTTTAATTTGAATTAATTTAACTCATTTGTTCTGTTAAATATTTACGCCATGTTCCTATATGTGTAGAAAAAGATGATTTCTTTTCCATTTGGGATTTTATTTAGTATTTTTTTTTTTTTTATTAATATATTTATTTTATTATATATTAGTTAATTATATTTTATTTTTTTATTTTAGTTAATTTAATAATATTTTATTTTTTAGGAGACATATTTAAAAAAAAAATTGATTCTAATTTATTTTCTGCTATTTTTTTTTTTATAATAAATTTAAATATAAAGTTAAATTAAAAATATTTATTAATAAATTTAAGAAATAAAAACTAATTTTTTTTTTTTTTTTTAAATTATTAAAATTCTATTTTATTTATAAAATTTTGATTTATAACTTTTAAATAAGCTAGATTCAATAATTTTTATATGAAATTTAAATATATTAAATAATATAAATTTTTTTATATTTAAAATCATATATTTATTTACTATGATTTAATAAAAAAAAGATTTTATTATAAATGTTAATAAAATAATCTAATTTAACTCTTTTTTCTATACAATTTTAGTTCCAATTGCCCAAAAAAAAAAAAAGACTATTAAATAATTTAATTTCTTAAAAAAATATAATTTAAAGATATATAATAAAAACTTAAATAAATAAAATATTTTCTAAATAATTTTAATTTAATATATAATTTTTTTTTTTAAATAAAAAATAGAAGAATCAGTATAATTATTTTTTTTTTAAAAAAAAAAAATAGAAGAATAATCAAAAATAATTATTTTTTTTTTTTTAAGACAAAAAAAAATGCAAGAAAAAATCCCTATAAACGACTATAAAATAATAAAATAAATATTTAAAGGTACCCAAGCTTCAATATACATTTCTCAAAAAAAAGATTAAAAAAAAAACTAAATATTAAAAGTTTATACTAAATAATATGATTTGTTTTTTTAAGAAATGTATTCGTTATAAAAAATAAATTCGAAATTTGTTATTAAACCCTTAGAATTTATAAATAAAACTAAACTTAAAATTATTTCATTTCCATATTACAATAAAGGAGATTTATAAAGTTTTATCAAAAAAAATAAATTTTTAAAAGAATAATAAGCAGTAGAATATTTTTTATAAATTTTATCCGGAATTAAAGAAATACATTAATAAAATATACTACATAGAGATATTAAACCTGAAAATATACTATTAGATGATGTGTTTTAAGTCAAAATAGCCGATTTTGGATCTTCTGTTGATTTTTCAGAACCCAATTATGCTTCTTTTGGAGGAACTTATTATTATATGGCTCCTGAAATGGCTGAAATGGAATAATGTTCATATAAGTCAGATATATGGAGTATTGGATGTGTACTTTTTGAGATGCTAGTAGGTGAATCTCCTTTTTTTTTCGTTGAAAATAAATATTAACTTTCATATATAATGTTTGAGGTTTGTAACCCTATTTTTAATGTAGATCTATTATTCGAAAAATACGGTAACAAGAAATATCCTAATAAAAAAATATAAAAAGAAATGAAATTATTATTAGGAAAAATGCTTGCTTTTTTCCCAGAAAATAGATGCAGATTTCAAGATATTTTAGAATCGAAAATTATTCAAAAATTAAAAGGAAAAAATACTATTTTAGATGAAATTTTTGAAAAAGAAAAGTCAATTTTAACTTTCTATGATGATTTTGGGGACAAAAGTATAAATTTGAGTATTTTTAATAAAATAATTATCGAAGAAAAAGATGGTATAGAAGATTTTGTATTGGAAAATTAATAAAGAAGTTTTTTTGATTTATCTAATGAAGAATTTTAAATTGAAGAGAAAAGAATTGAGGATAAACTAAGGCCTTATATACATTAAGTATATTTATTAATCAAATGAATTTTAATTTTTTATTTAAAATTGTTTATATATATATGTATTATTTTTGAATTTTTATATTATAATAACTTTTTAGAATAGTTTTTAAAAAAATAATAAAATTTAATGTTTTTTATTAAATAATTAAAATAATTGGTTTAAATATATATTTTTTTATATAATTTAATTTTTATTAAATTGATCATAATAAATATTAAATTTTTATTATTTTTGAAAAATATAAATAAATAATTTAAAATTTAAATATATAAGTTTAAAATATTTTATTATTTATATTAAACATAATATATTAATTAATATAAGATATTTTTAAAATAAAAAATATATATTAGAATTTAATGAATTGTTTTAAAATAAAATATATTAATTTTTATTTATTTACTTTTATAATAAAAATATATAATAGTCGCATTCTTAAATTTTTTTTTAATATAATATGTCTAGAATTTGAATAATGAATAAAATAATATATATATATTAGATAAAAAAATAAAAATAATGTTGATAAAAATTAAAGAAAAAAAATAAAAAAATCATAGAAATTAAAAAAATAAAACAAAAAAATAAAAATTTTAAAATAATAAAAATTATATATATATAATATTAGATTAAAATAATGAAATAAAAATATGCAAAATAAGTACATATATATTTATATTTATATAATAATTTTTATTATATAATTATATATATATTATATATATATATATATATATATACATATATATTTATATATATATATTTTTATATTTATTTTTATTATTATATTGATTTTTTTTTTTTTATATATTTAAAAGATATGAATTAATAACTTATTTAAAATGAAATTTCAAAATAAAATTATGATGCCGATAATGAATAAAAAAAAATCTAATTATTATCTATAAATTATTCAAATTTAGAATAAGAAAACTATTAAAAATATATATACGATGATTCTAATTAAAATAAAGAAAATATAGAACTTTAATTTTTAAGGAAATAAACATAATCCGAAAAGAAAAGCTTCTCAATATACCATAAGCTAAAAGATAGATTATCAGGAATAAAAGAATCGAATTGGGATGTAAATATTGAATAAAGACGCATAAAAATAGGTGAAAACAACCTTAAATATCCGTCTAATTAAATACGAACGAGTCGATACACTATAATATCTTTCCTTCCTTTGAATTTATTTGAATAGTTTTCAAAACTAGCTAATATATATTTCCTTGTAATGGGTTTTTTATAAATGATTCCTTAAATTTCTAATACTTTTGGAATTCCAACTGTTTATTTGCCATTATTTTTAGTACTTTGCATCGGAGCAATAAAAGATATTGTTGAAGATTTAAAAAGACATAGTTCTGATAAAGAAGAGAATTAATAAATTATTCATAAAATTGAAGACGAATAGGAATGTAAAAAGCTTAAAATAATGGATATTTTTAGTGAAAATATACTATGTGGAAATATAATAAAAATTAAAGAAAATTAATAGATTCCAGCTGATATTTTACTTTTGAAAACTTCAGATTTAAAGGGAAGTTGTTTTATAGAAACTAAGAATTTAGATGGAGAAACTAATTTAAAACCTAAATTTGTTTATAAAGATATAAATAATTTATTGTAAATTAATTTTTTTTAAAAAAATAAATAAATAAATATAAATTTATATATAGAAATGAAAAATAACTATTTAATTTTAATAATATGAATATATATGTAAATTATGAAAGTCCTAATCCTTTATTATATAAATTTAATGGAAATATATAAATAGGAAAATAAATTATTAGTTTAGATGAAAAAAATATTGCATTAAGAGGTTGTTTTTTAAGAAATACATCATATATATATGGAGTAGTCATATATACAGGACATGAATGTAAAATAATGCTAAATTCGCACTCTCCAGAATTAAAAAGAAGTAATGTGGAAAAAATAATGAATAAATTAGTCTTTTTTGTCTGGATTTGTTAAAATTTTTTATGTGCATTAGGAGGATTATGGTATACTATATGGCATTTTGTAAATAAAAGTAAAATATCGTATATCTATATAGATAAAAAAGATGATTTTAACTCTGCTGAGCTTTTTTTTTAAAGCATTGGGAATTGGTTAATGATTTTTCTGAATTTTATACCAGTTTCATTAGTTATTTCTTTAGAAATGATTAGGTATTTATAAGGAATGATTATTTGTAATGAGAAATTAATGAAAAGTAAGCATGGAATACATGCTAATGTTTAAAGTTCTAATTTAAATGAAGATTTAGGATAAATTTAATGTATTTTTTCTGATAAAACAGGTATATATATATAAATATATATAGATAAATATATATATATATATATATATATATATATATATATAAATATAAGTATATATTTATACATTTTTATTTAGGAACTTTAACATGTAATATAATGAGTTTTAAGTCTTTTTATTTAGATGGGAAAGTTTATGGAGATATAAATGCAAAAGGCTAAAAATAAAAAGATATAGAAAATGTAAATTTCGAAGATGAAAGAATTCTTAAAGAGCCCAAAAATTAAAAAATTAAAGATTTTTTATTACATTTAGCTTGTTGTCATGAAATAATATATAATGAAAAAGTTGAAAAATATTAAGCTTCGTCGCCTGATGATCTTGCATTGGTAAATTTCGCGAAATTTTGCGGTTTTTAATATTTAGGAAAAGATAATGACGATATAATATAAATAAAAGAAAGTGAATAAAATAAAATATGGAAATTTAAATTATTGAATTTAATTGAATTTACTTCTGATAGAAAAAGAATGTCTATTATAATTTAAGATTAGGAAACTGAGAAAATTTGCTTATTAATAAAAGGCGCAGATAGCGCCATTATTCCTAGATTTACATCATAAGAATAAACTCCTTGTTTACTAAAAATACTAGAGGAATACTCCGAAATAGGACTCAGGACTTTAGTTTTGGGAAAAAAGGATATTTCAAACTAAGAATATCAAGATTTTAACATAAAATATTAAAAAGCAGCCTCTCTTTTAAAAAACAGGGATGAAGCAATCGAAGAATTAGCCTAAAATATTGAATAAAACATCACTTTTATAGGTGCTACGGCTATAGAAGATGAATTATAAGACGAAGTAGGCGAAACAATTGAAATTTTGAAAAAAGCAGGAATTTGTTTTTGGATATTAACTGGAGATAAGAAAGAAACTGCGATAAATATAGCTATATCAACCAAAGTATTAACTACGTAAGACACTTTAGTCGAAATAACGCCCTAAAATTTATTCAATATACATATAAACGATAAGAAAACAACAATAATAATCACTGGAGATTCAATTTCTGAAATTTTCCAAGATGATATTAAACAATCAACTTTTTCTGGAATTTCTTCCCAGGCAAAGTCAGTTATAGCCTGTAGAGTTTCTCCTAAATAAAAGAAAGAATTAGTCTATCACTATAAATTACACCCAAAAAATGCCTAAAAACGTACTCTAGCAATCGGAGATGGTGCAAACGATGTCTCTATGATCTTAGAAGCACATGTTGGTGTAGGAATCAAAGGCTTAGAAGGAATGTAAGCGGCTAGATCTGCAGATTATTCTATTGGAGAATTTAAATTATTGAGAAGGTTATTACTTTTCCATGGTAGGGAGTGCTATAGGAGAAATTCAGTTGTTATATTATATAACTTTTATAAGAATGTGATGTATTTATGTCCAATGTTATTTTTGGGATTCTTTTCTGGATTCTCGGGAGCGTTTATTTACGATTTGTTCCTTTTTTAATGCTTTAATGCAGTTTTTACTGCTTTTCCGATTGTTTTTTATGCTGTTATGGATAAGGATTTGTCTTCTAAGGTTTTAGTGAATTCTCCTTCTCTTTATAGAACAGGAATCGAAGGGATGTTTATGAATAACTAAGAGTTTTTTATTTGGTTTTTGGGAGGATTCTGGCATGCGGCTGCAATATTCTTTGTTTTTATGTTTTCAATGGACTCTGTAGGCGAGTTAGATGGAAGAATGAATGATTAGGTGGTTATTGGATAGAGTATTTTTATGATTAGTGTAGTTATAGGGAATATTAAAGTCTGCATTCATTCTTATTTGAGATATTCTTTATAGTTTATTTTATAAATTTTGAGTATTGGTATTTATTTAATCATTCTTACAGGATCTAATTTCTATTTAAATTATGAATTGTGGCATGTGCTTAATAAAATGTTGGTTTAGCCGTATTTTTATTTGTGCTTTTTAGCTGCTTTGGGATCTACGGTAGTTTTGGAATACGGATTGGTAGTTTTTAAAGAGTTTTTATTTTATATGTAATTAAGAGATTAGTTTAAGGAAGAATAATACTTAAATAATAATATTAAACAGTTTGCGAAAATCAATGATTTAAATAAGTTTATGAATACAGTTAGGAAAGATTATAAAGACGAGAGTTAAGATGAAGATAGTGCTACAGAAAGTATTTAAAATTAATGCAAAGAAATCAATATTTGAAAAAAAAATATTAATATTAATATTTTAGTTTTTTTTTTTTTTATATTTTAAATTAATTTTAATATTTTCTTTTATTTTATATATATATTTATATATTAATTTTTAAAATTTAAAAATGTTTCAAAACAATGATTTAGTTAATAATAAAAAATTATATGGTGATTAATTAAGATAATAAGTATTTTTTATCATTACGAAAGTTTTTAATATTGTTATTTTATAAGATTAGCTAAAATAAAGAGAAATAAAAATAAGAATAATAAAAAACTAATTAATAAAGTATAAAGTAATTTATGCCTTAAAAAAGCTCAGAAATAAATGCAAATTAATTAAATAAAGAATAATAAAAAAAGGATTATAGAGAGTATTTAATAAAGCAAGTAAATAATAATTATAAATAATCAATGTTCTAATTTTTTGTTTAAACAAAAAAATAGATGAATGAAAAAAATTTACCACATTTTATAACTTAAAAGCAAAAACAAATTCATCTTTTATAAGAAAAGTTCTCCTAATAATAAATTTGCAATTATGATATGTATTTAAAATGAAAAATTTATATATATATATATATATATATATATATATATATATATATATATATATATATATATATATATATATTATATAAAATAAGGATTTAATAAAAATTAAATAGAAATACTAAGAATTTCAACTAAGATGCATAAACTTCAAAATAACAAGAAATTTATAAAAAACAAGAAATGCTTTAATTTTTACAAGAATAAATCTAAGAAAAAGAAAATTAAAAAAAATAAGAAAGAAAATATTATTTAGAATCAGTTGATTTTTATTAAAAGTAAACTTTTCAAAAAAGCAATCATTTTTAATCTAAATTACCTTTTAATGAAGAAAAAAAAAAATAATAGAATACAAATCATTATCAATAAGAAAAATATAATACAAATTATTTCTAATAAGAAAATAAATAAATAAATTCAGAATAAAAAAGACTTAATTCTGAATAAAAATAAAGAAGTTTAATTCCCGAAATTGAAAACTTATAAATTTAAATGGTAGAAGAACATTAGAAATTAAAGGAAGATTTAGAAAGAATAAAATAGGAGTTTTCTAAAGGAAAAAAACACCAAAATATTGAATTTAAAAATTAATAATAAAAAAAAACGGCGAAGAAATATAAGATTAGGATTAAGATTTTAATGGACAAAATACACTCGAATTTTAATCAAAAATGATTCCAATGGACCTTATTGATCAACTCTAATTGAATAATTAGCTTTCAATGAGTGTTTTAGTAAATTATAAAATAGAAAATTTTTAAAATACAAATAATTAAAACACCATAAATACTTTTAATAGTAATGCATGTAAAGAAATAGATTAAATATTACAATAAATGGATAAAAATAGTAATCCTTAATATTAAAATACACTCGGAATTGATGGAAAGGGGGTTTTTGAATATACAAAATAGAAAAACGAATAAAATATTTTTCCAAAAGAAGATTTAAATAATAATAAAAATTTGGATTAATATATAAATAAAGTAAGAAATGAAATTTAATATATAAATAACGAAAATTGTGTGATTTAAAATTTAAATGAAATAAAAGAAAATAATGACCAAAAAGAAAATTTGTATTTAAAAAATAAAGAAGAAAATAATGAAAAAAACTTAAAATAACTAAACCAATAAATAATAGAATATGAAAGTATAGATTTTGATAAATTAGATTTATTATTATAAAATTTTAAATAAAAATGACTTTTTATTTTTAAACATTTTAACATACAAAAATATAGATTTATATATTATTATTATATTTTAGTTCATACTAATACTAATGTATGTAAATATCCTAATCCTATATCCTTTATTTAAAAATCTTCATTTGTTTTAAGATCTCTTTATAAATCCTTTCTTATATTCTTTATTTCTGAGTAATTTTCTGCTCCAATTTTACTTAAATCTTCTCCTCCCCATACATAACAATTACCGAAATCTTATAAGAATATAAAAGTATAAATATTAAGTCTTTTTTTAAAAAAAATACTTGTAAACACTGCATTTCTATCAAATTTAGCCTTTACTTTTAAAGGAAATTCTCCATTTTCCATTTCTATAAAAACTTATTTAGGACTGCATTAGTCTAATTAAATTTTTTTTTTTATGCAAGTTAATTATGAACAGTAGCTCCAAAAACAAATATTTTACTTTAATCTTTTTTTTAAAAATAAATAAATAAATAAAGTTTTAAATAAATTTGCCTTTTTTAAAAATAAAATAATAATACTTGTAATAAATATATTATGACTTTTTCCAGCTGCTAAATCAATAATTTTTTCATTATAATCTAAATCAACATAAATTTCATTAAACTGATCAATCTTTTATTTTTATTTTTGATTTTATAAAAAAAATACTAAAGAAAAAAAATAATACTGTCGTATTATTTAAATTAGAAGTACCACATTATCCATGATTATTTAAACCTAAAGCAAACAATTTGCCAGAAACAGTCAAAAAAATTGTATGTGAAAATCCAGCTGAAAGTTTTACAACTTTTTCATTGGGAATTACCATTCTTTTCGGATTTGTGTAATAATCATCTATTTTTTAAAAAAAGTTTTTAATATAAAAATTAAAAAAATAACTATATTCTCTTGATTATTAATTATCATTTAAATAAGGAACAATTTAATGCCAATTTGACCTTCCAGTTCCATATAAAAATCCAGATTCTATATAAAATATATATATTTTAAATCTATAAATACAAAAAAATAAAACAAGTTAAAAATATGGAATGTTAATATCCAGCTGATATATCAATAATTTATTCTTAAGTATCAAAAACTATTCTTGAAAATTAATGTTTAAAGCCTAAATCTCCTATTCCTAATTATCCCTTATAATTTTCACCTAAACCATATACTTAACCATCACTTGTTTATAATAAAATAAAACCGCCTCCAAATTATATTTTATTGCAATTTTTTTTTTATATTAATTAGGAATTCATTAAATTTACTGCTTCTTCACCAAGCCTAAAACTTATAGTTTTTCCAAAAGGAGAATATTTTTACCATTTCTAACATAATTTTGGAAACTTTTTATAATAGCTTAATACTCTTGTCGTTGTTAAACTATCTAATATATAACCCCATTATAATATTTAGCCATCATCTTTTATTGATATGTATTTTTTTAAATAAATAGGCTTAAATTTTTTACTTAATCTGCATATTGATTATGTAAAATGAGTTTCTATTTAAACAATTTTTCTATCTTGCAATTACTTTACTTCTTGATATTGGGATACATTTTATAAATTATTTAATAAACCTAATTAACCTTTTCATTTAATAAAATAAAATATTATGTAATTATAATTGTTAAATAAAAAAACCCATAAAGTTAACTCCTCTTGAATATAATTTCATTATATTATAGTTTTAATAGTAATAAAATTAATTTTTAATAAAGATATTTATAAATTTATTAACTATTAATAAAATTTATATATAGATTTTAATAAAATATAAAATTAAATAAATACTTAACAAAATATTTAAATATATTTATTTTTAAATAATTATTAAATTCAAAAAAAAAAATATATATATATATATTCAAATATAAGAAAATTATATAAATATTAATTAATACTAATATTGTTTATGTGAAAAATAAAAATACATTATCTTTTTTAAAAGATAATACTCATTTTTATATTTAATAATTTATTGAAAACAAAATATGTTTTATATTTTATTTATGATTGATTAAATTTTTATTTATTTTTATTATAATTTAAGAATTTCTTAATATTTTTTATATTTAAAATTTTATTTTCAAATTATAAATATTATTATTTTTAGGCTTATTCTAATTTTTTATACTTAGATAATTACTATTTGCATATTTAATTTTGATAACATTAATTATTATTTAATATATAAAGTTTATTCTTCTAACTAAATCAATTAAAAAACTATATAAAATGCAATAATAATATATAAATAAAAAAAAAATCAACATTTTTAAAATATTACATATTTAAAATAACTACAAGAAATATTAAAAATTAAAAACATTAATAATAATAAAAATATATAATGGATAAAGCAAAAGAAAATATTGAAAGATAATAATCTCAAGATAATATTATTTAAAAGCAAAATGAAGAAATAGATATAATGGAAATGCTTCCTTAAAAAAATATGTATATAATTGAAAAACAATTTGATACAAGTGATAAGAAAAAAAAAGGTTTAAAAATAGATGAATTTGTTCGTGTAATGTTACATCATTTAGAATTTGATAAAAGTGATTCATAAAAAGAAGATTAAATAACTTTAGCTTTAATAGATTTATTTAAAGAAATTGATGTTAATGGAGACGGTATATATTTATATTATAAAATATATTTTATTTTATTTTTTAATTGAAATAAAAAAATTAATAAATAAAAAGGCACTATGGAATGGGAAGAATTTTCTGATCATATTATATGTTTAGGTCTTTTAAGAAATGATAGAAGTTTTAAAAATGTAATAAAAAATTATTATCCAAGTGAGCATATAAAGGATAATTAAAAACATGAAACTCCAATTGAAAAAGTTGTTTATTTTGAAAAACTGAAATACTTGATTGTTTTAGAAAAAGATTCAACTCGTTTTAAAGTATATAATGCGAATACTGCGGAATTATTTTATGAAGTAAATGCCCATAAATGTGCTGTTTTGGACGTTGAATATATTCCTGATTAAAATTTGATTGCTACAAGCTCGAATGATTTAACAATTAATTTTTGGGATTCTTCATATTTTATACCTAAATAAATTGTTTCTGTAAGTTTTTTTTTTTTTTGTATAAATAAAAATAAAATAAAATAATATATTAATAAAGGTTCCTGAAATTTAATTATGTATGAAATATGCTAAATGGTCCACACAAAGCTCACCTTCTTATTTATATACAGGAGGTTCTGATAGTATCATTCATATTTACGATACAAAAACATTAAAAGAGAAAGGTACAATAGGAGGTTGGAACCCTTTTTTTAAAAGGGATTCTTAATAATATGGACATGCAAGTCCTATAGGAGATATTCTTCCTATAAACGTCTAAAATACACTTGTTACAGCTGGTTTAGATGCTAATATATGTCTATGGGATGCTGCAACCCATTTACCAAAAAAAGAACTAAGAGGACATGAAAAAGGGGTCTATAGTTTAGATTGGTCAGACTTTTCACCCATGAGTCAATGCCTATTAAGTGCAGGAGTAATTTTTAAATATTTATATATAAATATTTTTATTACTTAAAAATAAATAAAAGTTGGATCATGAAGCTTTTGTTTGGAATACATATGTAAAAGAGAAAATATTTCTATTAAGAGGGCATAATCATCCACTAGTAGGAGTAAAATGTCTACATGGAACTCCTTAAGTAATAACTGCAGATATATCCGGAATGGTAAAAATATGGGACGTTCGTAACTTTTTATGTATGCAAACTATAAATGTACCCACTGAAGAACTAAATAGTTTCGTAATAACTTCGCATTAGAAAAAAAGAATAATTTTTGGATCTCGATATTTAAATTATTATGAATATGATGAACCTAAAGATTAAATTTTAACAGATGAAAAAATGTGTTTGAGGGTACTTTATAACAATGTATTATTATGTTTGATTACTTTACATCCTGATTGTATAAAAGTATGGGATATTAGGACTGGTAAATTACAAAGTGTATATAGGGAATTATCCACAAGTGAATTAACTGTATGTGTTTTAGATACTAGGAAGAGGAAGCTGTTTGTAGGAGACGCTGAGGGGAATATATTTACTGTGAATATTAAGAATGGAGCGAAAATGAAAAAGTTCGAAAAACATAACAGAATGATTACAGATATTATACACTGGACCTCTAAGAAACCTAATGAGGATGAAATTGATTAAAATGAAGATGACAGTAACGATAGTAGAAGGGTCGTGAGTAGTGGAAGGGAAGAAACTATTTATATTCATGATGAAGATAGTTAAGATCCATCGAAAAGTTGTAGATATAAAATGAGATAGCATAAAAATAGTGTAAATTCACTTGCTTTGAAGTAGGATTCAGAACTTTTCGCAAGTGCTGCAGATGATTGCAATATTGTTATTACTAATTTGAATAATTATAGATAAGAAACTTTACCATCGGCTAATTTTCACTACGAGAAAAAAAAGTGATTTTTTTGGACCCTTTTTCTGCTTTGGTTACTTCAGATTCTGAAGGTTATGTGCATTTTTTTTATGTTAATAGTAAAAAATAAAGAACTCGACATACTAGGCATCTTATTACTAAAAAATATGAGACATATTCTGTTGTAAATAAAAATTTAGATAAATTTCCAGTTACTCATTTAGCCTTCAATTGTGATAATAAAATTTTACTTTTATCAGATGAACTAGGAAATGTTACTTTATGGAGTTTAGTAGAGTTTTTAAATAAATTAGAGGATATTTAAAAAGAAGATTTTAATGTTCATAAAGAAAATAATGAAAAGATTTTTTAAACAGAATTCGAAGAATAAAAATAATAATTATAAGTAAATATTTTTAAAAAATAAATAAATAATTAAAATAATTTAGAGTATATAACCATTAGATAATATAGAGAAATATTTTAGTGAAAAAGATATATAATTTGTGCATTAAATAAAAAATGCACATAATGATGGAATTACTTGGATAGAAATAATTCGAGAATATAAAATGTTTGCTACAAGTTCTTTTGATTGTTGTTGTCATTTATGGTCTTTCGAAAATGAATTCAAGAAAACGGGTTCACTTATTTTAGGACATGATGTAATGAATAATAATTGGTAATTAAAAGTAGATGAAGACAAGAAAAAATATGAAGCTATAAATTTTATGAATAAATTAAAAAAAATAATGAATGTAAATGATGAAGAGGAAAGTTTATAATCTAATAAAGAATTTGATAAAAAAACAAAAAATTAACTAAATATTTAATTTGATTTTAAATATTTGAATTAAAATAATAAAAAAAAAAAATCAGATTTTTCAGAAAAAGAATAAAATGAAAGGGCAAGGGAAATTCTAAACAAATATAAATAATATAATCAAAATTTAGAAGAAAAAAATAAAGAGAAAAAAAACCAGACAGTAAATTATGATGAATTTAATAAAGGACATTAAATTGATGAAGGAGTTGATCTTTTTCTTGAATAAAATGAAGAAGAAGAAGACGATAATAATATTCTTTATGATTTAGATGATGCTAAAAACTAAATTCAAGCTGGAGCTTATGTTTCTAAAAATACATTTAAATCTAAAGCTGTTATAAAAAGAAATAAATTATGAATTGATTTTTTAATTTTTTGTTTTTTATATTATGTAATTTTAAATAAAATTAAATATTATATTAATTAAAAATAATTAAAAATAATATACATTATTAAAAATAATTAAATTTTAAATAAATAAAAAAAAAATATAAAATAAAATAAATAAAAAAATATATATAAAAATAAAATAATATAATAATAATAATAATTATAAAAAAAAAAATTATAAATAAAAAATATATTAAATAAAAAAATTTATATAAATAAAAAATATGATAATTAAAATTAAAAATAAATAAAAATTATTATTATTAAAAATTATATAAAAAAATTAAATATAAAAAAAAAAAATTAAAAAAAATTAAAAAAAAAAAAAAAAATATTTATATATAAATATATAAATATATATATATATATATATAATAATTTATTTTTAAAAAATAAAATAGAAAATATTATATTATAATAAAGAATAAAATATATATATTTAATTTTATTTCTATATTATATAAAGATTATTCAATAAAATAATTAGCTATAAATATAATAAGTTTTTTATATTAATATTTTTTATAATATTTTTAAAATTATTTTATAATTAAAAATTAATGAAATATATGAATTTTAATATTAAATTAATTTTTTTATTTAAATAATTTTTTCATTATTAATTATTTTCAATTTTTTAAGTTATAGTTTTTTTATATTTATTATTAAAGAATAATTTATTTATTTATATTTTTTTAAATATAATTAAAATTATTAATTTTATTATTTAAAAACATTCAATAACACATATATATATTTAAAATGAAAATAATTTTTAAAAATATTATAATTTTAAATTTAATTTTTTTATTAATTATTTTATTATTATTAAAAAGTTTAGTAATTAAATTTATCATTTTAATACTTTATTATTAAAATATATTTTCTATTTTTTTTTTTATTTAAATATAATTAAAGAATAATGTTTTCAAATATAAAAAATTATAAATTTATTAAAACGAAGCCTTTTTCAAAATAATTTAATTATTAAATAATTAAAATATCATTTCAAAAAAATTTAGTCTAAAACATCATAAATAATATATATTTGATTTTTAAAAATTAAAATATATTATTTTTAAAATAAGTATAATAAATTTAAATCAAATTTAATTTTATAAAATATTGCTTTTTTTGATTTTCTATTATAAAATTTTATTATTTATATATAAAAAATAAATATTATAAATTAAATATAATAAAAAAATAAAAAGTATTTAAAAAAAACCTATTTTCTTTAAAAAAAATATAATGAAAAAGATAATAATTATAACATTATTAACAACCATATTGCTACTAAAATTAGCTCAAGGACAAACCAAATCTGAATTTAAAGATAGCTAGCTGCTGACTGTCAAGATTTTAATTATAAAGAAAAAAATTACCATATTTTGCTGTGAATCCTAAATCTGTAGATCTTTTAAATTAACCTGCAGACTTTTTAACTTAGTCTAAACATGAAGAAATATCAAAGGTAGCTTAACCTATATTGATCAGTAATAAAATAATTAGTGTAACGAATAATACTCCTTAAAACAAAATATATTCTAAAGTTTAATTTATAGGTGCTGATGATCTTGAATTAGATTAAAATGAACCTGCTGCTGGTACTTATTAAAAATATGAAAACAAATTATAGGATGGTACTATAGAAAAATCCATATAGGTATGGATTAAACTTACTCCCCATATTTAAAGAACTGTATGGACTAGCTGTTTTTTTTTTGAGTCAAAACTAAGAACTTAATGATAACTCATATTTGGGAGATAGATCACTAACTTTATATGTAATTAATAATATGTTACATTTCCCTACTTATGACTTAAATAGTTAAACAGTTAATTATAATTAAAATATAAATTTCGAATAATCAGAAGAAGGAAAATGGTGTCTTATCTATTTCGGATATTCTGATTTATAATAAAAAGCATTTGTTTTTAGTTAATTCTAAGGTTCTTAAGCTAATGTTTTGAATTATAATGGAATCAGACATAAATCTTCTAATATTTACCATTTGTTTGTTGGTCAAACATTTACATATAAAAATTTCCCAGGAAGAATCGTTAATTTAGTACTCTGTGGAGGATCTGGATGTTATAAAGAAGATGGATTTGAATAAGTATGGAATAAATTTCCTAAATATAAATTAATTTAAAAAGTAGAAATTTTAGGTGCTGACGATCTTGTATTAGATTATTATGATACTGCTGCTGGTACATATTAAAAATATGAGAATAGATTTTAAGCTAATACTATAGAAAAATCTATATCTGTATGGATTAGACTTACTCCTTCTATTAAAAGATCTTAATTGTCTAATTGTTTCTTATTGAGTTAAAATTCATAACTTTAAGATAATGCAGTTTAAGGAGATTAATCACTAGCATTATAGGTAATTAATAATGTGTTAAAATTCTCTACTTATGACTTAAATAGTTAAACTGTTAATTATGCTTAAAATATTAATTTTGAATAATCAGATGAAGGAAAATGGTGTCTTATCTATTTCGGATATTCTGAGAACTAATAAAAAGCATTTATTCATAGTTAATTCTAAGGGTAGGAACCTAAGGTTTTTAACTTTAATGGAATTAGTCATAAATCTTCTGATGTTTACCATTTATTTGTGGTTAAGCATTTTATATAAAAACTTCCCAGGAAGAATCGTTAATTTATTATTATGTGGAGGTTATAAATGTTATTAAGAAGAGGGATTAAAT
>NW_004087049.1:30584-33610 GCF_000220395.1 Ichthyophthirius multifiliis
ATCTGTATGGATTAGACTTACTCCTTCTATTAAAAGATCTTAATTGTCTAATTGTTTCTTATTGAGTTAAAATTCATAACTTTAAGATAATGCAGTTTAAGGAGATTAATCACTAGCATTATAGGTAATTAATAATGTGTTAAAATTCTCTACTTATGACTTAAATAGTTAAACTGTTAATTATGCTTAAAATATTAATTTTGAATAATCAGATGAAGGAAAATGGTGTCTTATCTATTTCGGATATTCTGAGAACTAATAAAAAGCATTTATTCATAGTTAATTCTAAGGGTAGGAACCTAAGGTTTTTAACTTTAATGGAATTAGTCATAAATCTTCTGATGTTTACCATTTATTTGTTGGTTAAGCATTTTTATATAAAAACTTCCCAGGAAGAATAGTTAATTTATTATTATGTGGAGGTTATAAATGTTATAAAGAAGATGGGTTAGAATAAGTTTTGAATAATGTTCCTTAAAACAAAATATATTCTAAAGTTTAATTTATAGGTGCTGATGATCTTGAATTAGATTAAAATAAACCTGCTGCTGGTACTTATTAAAAATATGAAAACAAATTTTAGGCTGGTACTATAGAAAAATCTATATAGGTATGGATTAGACTTACTCCTCATGTTTAAAGAACTGAATGGACTAACTGTTTCTTTTTGAGTCAAAACTAAGAACTTAATGATAACTCATATTTGGGAGATAGATCACTAACTTTATATGTAATTAATAATATGCTACATTTCCCTACTTATGACTTAAATAGTTAAACAGTTAATTATAATTAAAATATAAATTTTGAATAATCAGAAGAAGGAAAATGGTGTCTTATCTATTTCGGATATTCTGATTTATAATAAAAAGCATTTGTTTTTAGTTAATTCTAAGGTTCTTAAGCTAATGTTTTGAATTATAATGGAATCAGACATAAATCTTCTAATATTTACCATTTGTTTGTTGGTCAAACATTTACATATAAAAATTTCCCAGGAAGAATCGTTAATTTAGTACTCTGTGGAGGATCTGGATGTTATAAAGAAGATGGATTTGAATAAGTATGGAATAAATTTCCCAAAGAAAAATAATATCCTTAAGATATAACTTATTCAAGAAACATTAGTTAAGTTAACGCTTTTATTTCTGCTGAATCTAATGAGCTCTCTAATGAAGAATAATTAGTATAATAAACAGAATAATAGGCTTTATTATAAATCAATAAAAAGAATCTTAAAAGAATTCATAAATGAAATAAATTTTATTTTATAATTTGAAGAAATTTATATATATCAAAATATGTATTATTTTTTCAAAAATATATCTTATATTATCGTAAATTTAAGATATTTATATATTTTTATTCATTTACTTATATTTTATCTATCTTTATATTATTATATTTTTTTAAATAAAATTAATATTTTTTATTTTCAATTTAATAATGGAAAATATCAGAAGAATTATTAAAAAAATTCCAATGATGAATAACTATTTTCAAAATTATAATTTAAAGCAAGAATTATATATGAAAAACAATAAAAAAGAAGTTCTATTATTATATAGATAATTCATAAAAATCATTCCAAAATTATTTTTAAGAAAACTTGAAATATAAGCAAAGCTTGAAGTAATAAAAAAAGGTTTAAAATAAATATAATATATAGGAATGTAAGTTTATTTTTAGAGAAAGTAGTGGAGAACAATTTATTGAAAATATTGATTTATATAAATAAACAGGAAAGGAAAGTATATTTAAAAATAAATATATTATATTTTTAAAAGAAATATATAAATTTTAAATTATTTTAGTTTTAGACAAAATTGAACAAAAAAAATATCCTCCTTTTCCTAGTATATATCCTATTATATTAGCAAACGTAGACTTTTCTCCAGAACATATGCTTTAATATAAAAAAGGACAACATTTTTAACATTGAGTTAATTTTTTTACAAATTATTTTATACATCCAATGCTTTTTTAAATAAAAATTAAACTTTAATCATATATTTTTTAATTTTTTTAAATAATAAATGCTAGATTTTATATATAATTCAAAATTAAAAATGAAATAAAATATTTTTTAAATAATTTCTTTTCTATTACAATTAGGATCAAATTACCCTATAAAAACTTTTCTTTTATTTTAAATCTAATTCTACTTCTTCGTAACATTTAGTGAACTCATTATTAAGCTAATTACATGCTTTTTCGTATTTTGGATTCATATTTAATGAGAAACAATACTAAAAAAAAACATTTAAATTTAGATTAATAAAATAAAATTAATAAAAAATTTTAATAACTGATATTTAAGGAAACCTTGATGTGCATTCTGTTTCAGCTTAAACCATGATTTCTGTTTATTTTCTTCCATTCATAATTTTAAATATATTTAATTTTATATATAATATTAATACAAATTAAAAAATTATTTTTTAATAAAATATAAATATGAATGAATACTTTAAATTTTTTGATATATTTATTTTTTGAAAAAATTATGTATAAAAAAAATAAATTAAAAATTATTATTTATTTAATTTAAATTAAATATCATTATTTAAAATACTATTTATCTTAATAAAACATGATTTTTATTTTTAATATATTTAAATTTTAAATTATCATTATTATTATAAAATTTTAATTTTAACACTAAATATATATTTTATTTTTATATAAGCATGCAATCAATTTCTAAATAAAAAAATAATTGTATAAATTCCAGCTTTATTTACAAGTATCTTTGAATTGTACTAATCTTATTATTCTTATTAAAAAATTACATAAATATTAAAATAATTAATAACAAAACTAAAAGTGAACAAAAGTAAATAAAAGAAAATAGTTAACTTAATTAAAATTTAAATAAGTACATTTTAAAAAATGTAAAAACTTTAATTATATTTTAAATAAATTAATAATTCTAATAAATAATTTGAGTAGAAATAATCTAACTAAAAAATACTTATAATTAATTTTTAACAAAATATAAAAATATAATTTTAAAATAGAAACTT
>NW_004087049.1:33630-38630 GCF_000220395.1 Ichthyophthirius multifiliis
TTTTTTAATAAAATATAAATATGAATGAATACTTTAAACTTTTTGATATGTATAATAAATAAATTATTTTTATTTATCATTATTTTTTTGAAATAATAAATAATATTTTATTTTTTGAAAAAAATCATCTATAAATAAAATAAAATTATTTATTTAATTTAAATTAAATATCATTATTTAAAATACTATTTGTTTTATTTATTTTTTGTATTAATAAAATACATAATTTTTTTATGATCTTTTATAATTAATTATGATATTATTTATTTTTTTATTATAAATAAAAAATAAAAAATTTATTGTATATAGAAATAAAAATTATTTTTTAAAATTTTCCTTTTTTAAATTTTTAATTTTGTTTCTATTCATTAATTATTTCATTTATATTATTTCTGGTATTTATATAATAGCAAAAAATAAAATTGATAAGTTGAGGCTAATTATTTAATATGAAAAATATAAAAAAAAGAATAGCAATTAAAATTAATATTATATAAAAAATATATATTTAATTGAAAATTATTTTTATTATATTGATTTATTTTTATTTAAATTTCTTTTTATTATATATTTTTATTCAATTTATTATATTATATTTTTAATTACCTACTGAATATTAATAAAACCATAAAAATAAGAAATAAAAAAAACAAAAAAACAAAAAATTCACGTATATAGATAAAAGTCATATTTTACTGTTCTAAATTAAAAATTAAAAGACAATGCCTATTTAAAAAAAAAAAACAAAAAAAACAAAATATAATAATACAAATAATAAAATAAATATTATAAATAAAATATTCAAAATAAGCATAAATGAATAATAAAATATAATTATTAATAATAATATTTACCTTAATATCTTTTACATAAGCTTTTCTTAGAAGTCTTGAAATATAAGATGCACTTCCAGAATAACTAGACCCAACTTAGGATGCGTAATAACCTCCGTCAGAATATCAGTAAACTCCAATAACTTCTCAAGATGGTCCTTAATCAGAAGATATAACATAATAATTATAGTAATTGAAATAATTAATATAAAAACAATAAAGATAAAAAAATGAAGATGATAAACGATCAAAAGCTGACAAAATGGTAACTTTAATATACGCAATATTAAACGTTTCTATAACAGCAGTATTTTTCTTAATATGGGTTTGCTTATCAAGATAAAAATTATAAGACTCTTAATTATAAGTTTAATAAAATATATAATTAAATAACTTAGTAATATAACAAAAATAATACAATTAAGTAAATGGAGATGGATCTCCTTCAACAAGTATAAAGACTAGTTAAATTAATTAAGTTTAGAATTTAGATATCGGAAAACAGGATTATAATTAATAAAATTAAATACAATAATAATAGGATAATATAATTACATAAAGTAACATTACTAACGATAATAAAAATATTCCTTAATAGAATCCCGTAAATTAATAAAATACAATTTTGAATTTATCTTGTTACTAATTAAAAAATGCAGGAAAATTTTCATTCAAAAATAAAAGTTATTATTTCAGAATATTGACTGTGTTATTAAATTTCCTTATTTCGAAGTTATTAAGTTTATTTTTACACTATACTTGACAGATCTTAAAAATTAGAAATGAAAATCACGAAAAATATAATAGAAAACTTGATTTAGATGAAGACTAATAGCATCTTTAAGATTAATAATCTCATTAAGGTTAATTATCTCCATAATAAAATTCAAATAATGATGACGATGACAATATTTTTTAATTATTGATGATTATAGGCCTTTTTATATGCTTAAATAATTTATTGGATTTTAACTTTTATTTTTCCTATAATTCTTAAGTTCTTTCTAAATTATTTAACTAATAAAATAAATGCTTTAAATTTTATAAACTATTCTTTATTTTATAGGTATTGTAGTATTATCTGTCCTTATTTTTGGACAAGTTTTACATTTGGATGGGTATGACGCTTAAGTGTTTTTGTTGGCAAGTTTATTAAATATTTTTATTATTACTTATATAGACAATGAGTCTATTTAATATGCAAAAATTAACAGAGAAGGAAAAATTGAAAAAATAATTAGATTCAGAAAAATGGATTTTGATTGATTTGTATTATTTTCTTAAAAATTCAATAATTAAATATTTTATTCATTATTATATAATAAAATTAATTACAAATTATAATTATTTACTATATATGTTAAGAATACTAATTTATTATTATTTTTTTAATTATTTTATTTTCAATATTTAATAATTATAAAAATCATAGATTTTTTAAATTATTTTTTTGCAAATTTTTATAACAATCAACATTCTTTTTAAATATGATCTAATATATATATATTGATATTCAAATTCATATTTATTAAACAAAACAAAAAATTATATATTTTTATAATATTCATATCGAAAAATTATTATTGTAAGTAAAATTAATATAAATTAACTTACCTTTTTATTATAGATGAACACAGATAAGAATTTAATTAACTATTTTTATAATTGCTACTTATTTCATAACATAAACCAGTTAAAAAAAGCGCTTATTCCTTTTGAATATTATTTATTTTTAACCAATATATAATTAAAAAGTATGATTTTTTTATTAAAAAAAAAATTGTAACTTTATATTGATCAATTAAATAAATTGATTAAATTTACAAAATAAAAATATAATTATTAAGAAATTAAAAATATTCATATAGTAGTTAGTGTATATTATTTAAATAATTTAATATTTATTTATTGCACTTAAATAATAACATTTTAATATTTATAATCAATAAAAAATTTTTTGTGAAATATAACACAGCACCGAAAACTAAAAATAAATGAAAAAAGATTTTAAATATATTTTTACAATAAAGTATTAAAAAATTATTTTTTTAATAGTACACTGTAAATATGAAAAATATTATTTATTAATATTATATTAAAAAAATCTTTATAAAATATAAAACAAAATTTTATAGCAATTATTTTTATTAAATAATATTTTAATTTTGAATGATTATAAAATATATTATTTCATTGTAAATATAATAAACATAAATTTGTTTATTTATGCTAGAATACAAATTAAATCATTTAACTAATTTGAAATAAATAAAATATAAAAAAAATAGTGTAAAAATTATATTAATAATTACAAATATATGTATATATATATTTATATATATATTTATTTATATATTTAATTCATAATTGTTATTTTTATATTTTTATTTTTTATATTTATACTTTAATTTTTTTATTTCTTATTTTAATATTTCTTATATTTATATTTTTGAAATTATTTATAGTTGCTCGTAATTTTTTATACATTTAATTCAATTTATTTATTTAATTTTAAGAGAATTAATAATTTTTAAAATAAAATTCAAATTTTTCTTAAAAATTTTCTTTTATTTTATTTTTTAATGAAATCATTACAAAAAAGTTTATATTTATTATTAATATATATATATATTTTTATTTTTTAATTATAATTAATTTTAAAAATCTAAACTATTGTTTTTATTTTTTTATATAAAATTATTATTATTTATTATACTCAACATATTAATTATATAAAATAATAATTCTAAAAATTAATTTAATGATAAATATATACTAAATAATTTAGATAGCAAATATAAAAATTAAAAGAAATAAATATAATAAAAATAAAATTATATTAAAACAAAAATATATTTATATATTTTTGTTTTTTCAATATTTTCCTCATGATTTAGAGACATATCTATCTCTTTCCTAATGTGAAGGATTTACAACTTCGCAAGGTTCAATATTCCTATAAAAAAAAAAAAAAAAATTAAGCATTAACAAATATATATATATATATATATATATATATATATATATATATATATATATATATATATATATATATATATATATATATATATTATATATATACCATATTTCTTCTGCATATTATTTAATAGTTCTATCACTACTAAATTTACCTGAAAGTAAAGTATTAAGAATTGATTTTTTGGTCCATTCTGTTGGATTTCTATATAATTAATCAACCTTTTTATTAAAAATATAAAAAAATTTTTTTTTTTTTAAATTACCTTTTCTTAAGCTTCACAATAAGATTAGAAATCACCCCCAATTAAATAAAAATCATTTTTATTTCTAATAGTATCTAAAAGTTAATCCATTTCATTTTTATATCCAAACAATCCGCTACTAATAGCATCTAAGACATCATTCAAGTTTTAATTGAAGTAATCCTTAGCTTCTAAGCTTCTCATTTTTTCCCTAAGTTTAGGTATTTAATCAACTAAAGCTCCAAAAATAAACATATTTTCGTCGCCGACTTCTTCCGCAATTTCTACATTTGCACCATCCATAGTACCTATAATAAGACAACCGTTCATCAGAATTTCATATTAGAAGTACCAGAAGCTTCTAACCCTGCAGTAGAAATATGCTACGAAAGTTCACTAGCAGGAATAATAACCTAAGCATTCGAAACATTATAATTAGGTAAGAATACCACTTTAAGTAAATCTCCAATATCTTAATCATTATTAACTTTTTAAGCAACTGCATTGATTAATTTGATAATTTACTTTGCTGTATAATAACCTGGAGCTGCTTTTCCTCCAAACATAATCGATCTTGGGACAAACTTAGCTTTTCTCTATTCTGCGGGTGTATTTTTGATATCCAAATACCTCTTTATACAATATATAATGTTCATAAACTATCTCTTATACTCATGGATTCTCTTAACTTATATATCAAACAAACTATCAATATTTAAATCTACTCCGCATCTATCTTTAACCCACCAATAAAGTTTTTCCTTATTTTATCTTTTAATCGACTACCATTATACCTAAATCTTCTAATCATTAATAATATGTTTATATTCTTTCAAAATTTCCATATCTAAAAGCCATTCATCATTTCCTACTACTTGGTTAAGTAATTTTGCCAAACCTGGATTTGCACATCTAATCCATCTTCTAGGGGTTACTCCATTTGTTT
>NW_004087047.1:0-22772 GCF_000220395.1 Ichthyophthirius multifiliis
TTATATATTTATTATTTTTATTTATTTATTAAGGATAATTTAAATAATTAATTAAGATATTTTAAAAAAATTAAATTATATTAATATAAAAAACTAAATACTAATTTAAAATATTTAATGCACTTTATTAAAAAAATAATAATTTATGAAAAATATTTAAATGAATTCGTCTTATATTTATAAAAAATTTAAAATATTTATATTTATTATCATTTATTTAAATATTTAATATAAAACTACTTTTTTTAGTGATTAAAGTATTTGAATAAATGATTCTTAAATCTAAAATATTTTGAAATAAAAAAATTATATATTAAATTAATGTAAATTCTAATAAATATAAAATTAAAGTTAATATATAATATTGTAAATATTCGAAACACATTTTGATGAAAACAAACAAATTGATAATTAATATTACTTATTAAAATAGTTAACTTAGAAACTTGATAAATATCAAACTATCTAATAATATTTTTTAATAGAGTCTAATCTAATATCGAATAATTATAGTAAAAAATAAGAAATAGGTTTCGAATAATAAAAATATTTTATAAGAATTAATAAATAAATAGTATAAAATTCAGAAAAAATATAATAAATCAAATTTTTATTTAAGTATTTAAAAATATAGTAATCTAAATTTTTTGTTATTAATTAAACATAATAACTAAATACTTTATATAAGTTAAATTATAATATAGTTTTTTTTCAAAAGCAACTAACATTTTAAAATATAGAATTTTAAATTAAAAACAAGAAAATTTGTTTCATTATATTAAGCTGAAGACTTTAATTAAATATTTTATAAAGTTTAAGAATAATAAGATTTTTAAATAATTAATTTTAGTATTTAATTAATTACAATAATATTTTTAATGAAATTAAATAATTTTTAAAGATTTAACATAAAATTTGGAAATATCTATTTATTTATAAGAAGATGATGTTACACTTAATATTTAAGAAAATTTTTTGATTAAAAAATATGAATTTTAAAAAGACTTATTTAAAAGATGCTGATATTAAGAAAATTACTTGAAAATTAAAATCAAAGGATTTTAAAACAATTTTTTAGATATTATTTCAGATTTTATTAATAAATTAAAATATAGCAAAATAAGTATCTTGTATATCTATTAAAATAATTTATTTTTATATAGATAAATAAATATTTGTTTGATAAAGTTAAATCTTTATTTATTAAAAAAATAAAAAAATAATAATGAATTGATAAAAAATTTATTAAGTATATTTTTTATTAATATAAACAAATATTTATTATTGAAATTAAGATATATATATTATTTTTGTATGAATACTATTTTATAAATCTGGTTCTCAAAAAAAAAAAAATTGATATTTTTAATAATATTATATATATATATAAAGAAAGAAAAGTTGAGTAAAATAAAACTATTTAATATTTTAACATATTTTTCTAAATATATTTTATTTTATATTTTTTATCTGTATTAATAAATTATAATACTCATATTTAATCTATTTCTTTTAATAAAAGTTAAGAAAGTTCTTAATTTTATTAGTTTATCCATTACTAATCATTTTAATTAAATGAAAATTTTTATACTCCACTATTTGTTTAAATAAAAATAAATTAAAAATAGCTTTAAATTATAAATAAGAAAATACCTAATAGGAGATGAATAAAATAATAAGTTTTTTGTAAGTAATTTATTTATAATAAATATTTAATCGTTTTTTAATTGTAGTTATATATTTCCTTCGCTTACTTCAACGTTATTTATTTTAATACTAGGACTTTATGTTAATATTTCTGCTAATTGCTATTTACATAAATATTTTTTATATATTATAAATTTATTATATTTTATTCTAACATTTATAAATTTTCCACTATTTTTTTCGAAATTTTATCTTTCTTAATCACTTTTTTAATTATATGTTATTACTGAAGATAATCTTAATAATCTTAAATTTGTTTATCTTTAAAAACCTTTATTAAAAATGTAATTTATAGTAAATTTTTGCATTTTTTTATTTTGCTTTTTTGTTTATTATAGAAAAAAAATAAAAATATATCTTTTAAAATGCAAATTAAAATAAATATTATTCAATTATTTTTTTATTTAAAATTTATTATTTTATATTTATACTAATACAATATAATAAAAATGTTTTATAAAATTTTAAACTTAAGATTTGTTTTTAATTTTTAATGGTTTATTAAATTTTCATATATAAATAGATACAATTAATAAATTTATATTATTTTTTGAAATATATTTACTATTTTTCTAAATAAATAATTCAATTAATTGAATTATAATATGATTTTAATTACATTTTTTTTGTTTAAAACTTATAGAAAGTAGTTTAATTAAAAGTTTAATTTTCAATAAATATTTTTTAAAAATTTATGAATCTAATACTAAAAATTAAGATTAATAAATCAATTAATAGTTATAGTTTTAAAAAAATAAAAAATTTAAAAAATAATAATATTTTATTAAATATTATAAATCCTTATTTAATAAAAAGAATATTATAAAATAAAAATAAATGAAGTCAACAATAATGCATGAATTAAAACCTGATATGAAACGAGACAACTTATTATTTTTAGCCCGTTTATCATAATAAACTGAAAGATTTCCTGAAATGTTAGAATACATGAAACGTATAATATAATAACCTTAAATTGAATTAACAAAAGATGAAAGAAATCTTTTGAGTACATCTTATAAAAGCATAGTAGGATCAAAACGTGCTGAAATACGTGTATTAGATGCAATATTTGAAAAAGAGAAAAGACAAGATTAACAGAGTACTAATCTGCAATATATAATAAAATATAAGTAAAAAGTTGAAAGGGAAATATTTTAAAACTGTGAAGATTTGATAGCAATTATAGATTAAATTTTACTTCCAAATGTTAAATGTTTAGAATCGAAAGTCTTTTATTTAAAAATAAGAGGCGATCATTTTCGTTATTATGCAGAATGTTTAAAATCGAGAGCTTTATAATAATAAGATAACAATAATTCCGGTGATTTAAATAATAATAATAATAATTCAGAATATGAAGAAGAATAATCTGAAATAATTGAATATGAATGTAGGCCAAAAGAAGAAGTTGAAGAAGAAGCTCTAAACTCTTATAGAGAAGCAAATGAAATTGCAAGAATGAATTTAGCCTCAACTGATCCTATTAGATTAGCTCTCATTTTAAATATGAGTGTTTATTTTTTCGAAGTTTTGGATAAAATTCATGATGCTATTAGAATTGCTAATAATGCTTTTGAGGAAGCAATCTAAAATATTGATAATGTTAATGAAGAAAATTATAAAGACTCAACGCTTATTATGTAGTTGTTAAGAGATAATATCTAATTATGGACAGATCTTTTATAATAATAATAAAATTAAGAAGATTAATGAAAAAAACTAAATATTATATATATAAATATCTATTAAAATAAGTGAAACAAAAAATGTATTTTCAATTTATTTTCTTCTCATTTTATTATAAATCGTTATTTTATTATAAATCGCTTTAATTATTTTAAATAATAAAATATTTTTCTTCTTCTTCCTATTCTTTTCTAACATCTAACTACTTCTAAGTTTTATCTACAGGAAAAGTAATAAAAACAGATATAGTAATAAATAAAATTATAGAAAAAGCCAAAAAAATAACCCATTTATCATACAAGAATATTTTATATAATACAAAAGGAGCTAAAGCACCTGCAGCCCTTCCACTAGCAGCACATATACCCAAACCCATAGATCTAAAGTTAGTATCATAACTTTCTGAGGTAACTGGCTATGCAACTAATCCTGCGAATTTTGAAAAGAAAAGAATAGCTCCAAGTCCGAATAATAAAAATTTATCTTATAAAAAATAAATAAGTAACTAAAATATCATACAGAAAATCAATGACGCAAAAATAATTCTTATTCTTCCAACTTTTTGGGTATCGACAAGTAAATAAGCAATAATAGAAGCAGGAATTTCACTCAAAGTAGCCAAAAAAAAGTCAAATATACCCATTCCTTAACTGTGAAAAAGAAAAGGTAAAATAAAAGAAAATCCAGAAGAGATAAACTAAGTGTTAATAGAAGCAATTATAAGTCTCCATGTAATTGGTAAATTTTAATTTTAAAAAATTCCTTTAAAAACTTAAAATTTAGAAATTTTATTCTAATCTTCAAAGGTATATAATTACCAATTTTACAATTTTCTTTTTTCTTCATCTGTAATTTCAATAAAATTTCCTTTCTAATGATTTTTTATTCCAATATTAGACATAATTGAAATTGCATCATCAATTTTTCCTTGCGAAAGTAAAAAGCGTGGACTTTCATCTAAAAATAAAAAACATAAAATTGCCATTACAAATGTAGGAATTGCTTAACAAATAGCCATTGCCCTCCAATTTCCTTCTTCAAGGCTTACAAGGAAAAAAGTACATAACAAAATTAAATAAAATTTACCTAATAATTATGCACTTTATATAATTATTAAAGCCCTTCCTCTTAAATGAACTGGACTTATTTCTGTACATATTAATATACCAATTGGTATTGTCAAACCTATTACAAATCCATATAGAAATCTAATTAGAATCATTTATATATAATCTTAAGCAAATGAAGTCCAAATTACAGTTAATAATTATACAAAAGAACCTGCTATCATTGTTTTTTTTCGGCCTAATAAATCGCAGAGAATACCTGCAACTATCGCACCTAAAAATAATCCGAAATAAAATAAACTGCCTAATAATTCTATTTGCGACTAATTTAATGACCATTCTTTTTTTAAAATTTAAACTAATATTATCATAAAAAAGTTCTCGGAGCCATCAATAAAATCTATAAAAGACACAATTGAATAAACCTTTACTTAATTAACATATTTTATTAATATATTTTTTACTATCATTTAATATGGACCAAAACCCAACCTTTTTGATAATATTTCATCAAATGAAATTTTGTCATGAAGAATATCCATTTAATTTGTTTGATTAACTTTATTTATTTTATATATATTTATGTTTTAATAAATTTACAATGTATTAAAAAATATTTATGAAATAAAATTTCATTTTTAATATAAATTAAACTTTAATATATTATTTTTTATATATATAATTACTTAGTAAATTATAGTTTATTTCAGAGCTTCTAAAAAAAAATTAACTTTTTTATTTCCTTTTTTTTATAAATAAAATGTTTTTACCTATTTATTTTATTTATCGTTTTTTTATATGAACCCAAAAATTATCTTTAATAATTTATAAAACGATATTGTTTTTCTTTATTATTTCAAAATATCAAATTGTTTTTAATTTAAAATCAAATAAACTTAAGAAAAACAATTAATAATTAACTATAAATAATATTTTTTAAATATAAAAATTTTAATCTCTATAAATAAAAATAAATTATTTTGCTAATATAAATATAATTAATAAAAATATAAAAGCTATAAATATTATTAATTTTATATTTCTAAAAATGCTTAAAAAAAACATTTAAATTAAATAAATAATTCAGATATTAATAAAACAAATATATAATTTAAAAAAGTTTAATGGAAAATTAAATTTCTTGCCTAAAATTTATATATATATAAAGTGGTATAAATAAAAAATTAGAATCATAAGCTTAAGAAAAATAAATAAACTATCTTCCTTTAATAAAAGATGAAATATAAAATAATAATAAACATAATTTAGTTTAATTTGGATTACCAATCAACTATTCTTTTGATTATAATTAAGAAACAAATTAATTATTTCGATAAAAATTTAAGTTAAGCTCAGATAAATAATAATAATAAAATAAAGTTTAATAAAAAACAGAATAAGTATACTTACCATAACCAGAAAGAAATAATAACCGAAAAGTTATATTGTAAATAGATTAATAAAATTATGTCAGTGAACCTTTGCCAGATATAAATTATGATAATAGATGTATGAAAATAAATAAAGTTTTAAAAAAACTTTAAATTACAAACTCTAGCTTTAAAGATTAATAAGAATAAAAGTTTTAATTAGAAATTAATAGTTATTTTTCTACTTAATAAAAATGAGTAATATATAAAATATTAATTAATTTTTAGCAAAATCATTAATATTTATATAAAAAAGTTTATTAATCAGTATAATTAAATATTAATATTTTATTTTTGTGTGTATAAAACTATATTATATATAAAATTTTAAAATATTCAACAATAATAATAATAATAATTTATAAAGTTTCTAATTATATTAACTTCAATAAATAGAATTATTTTTTAAAAGTAAGATATGTACTTTTTTAAAAATTAATTAAACATCTTTTAGATATAAAAATATATAAATTATTCTAATTTATATTTAAAATTTATAATCATTTTTATTTATAGCAAATAGTTTTGCATAAATTGATTTTCATATAAATTTGGTATTAAAAATAAAAAAAGTACTAAGTAAAGAAAAAAGGGGAAAAATATTTATTAATATAAATTAACTTAAATAAAAAAAAATACAAATAAAAAAGAAAAATATGAATTATTTAAAAAATTCTATCAAATTAAATTATGTAAATTAATTATATAGAAGATAATATCATGCGAAAAATATTACAACTACAGACCTTCCAATAGATTATGATAAAAATGAAATTGCTCAAAGATCTGGATTTAAATAAGGAGATTAATCACCATATGCATACAATGAAGTATTTAAATATCCTGAGGATTATTAACCATGGGGCTTTAATTATAAAGGTGATGGAATTTTGATAAGTGCTTTAACAGCAATTATATTTACATCTTTTATGTATAGATATTCACATTCTTAAAAAACAGGAAGAAAAGAAAGTAAAATTAAAGATGTTTATTATAAATTATGATAAAAAAAAGCAAATAAAATGTATGTTTTATTAACTTATTTTTTATTTAAAAACAACAACAAAAATTGAAAAATATTAATTGGAATTATTTATTATATTTATTATTTAAAGATAAAATTTTATCATTTTTAAAAATTAATTAATGTTTTAAAATTTTCTTTTTATTATATAAAAACAAAATATTGGTAAAAACAAAATATTAATGTAAAAATAATGTATAAAGTTTATAATATATTTTCAAAAGTTTTATTTAATCATTGCTAACATGTTAATTTATAAATAAAAATAAAAAATATATAAAAAATTATTATAAAAGTAATTAAATATTATTAATATAATAATAAAATAAATATATGAAAATAAAAAATATAATATTTTAAAATATTATTATATATTTATATGTTAATTAATAATTATTAATTTATAATTTTTAAATTTTATATCTATTTAATTTTCTTATTAATTTATAATTAAAAAAATATGTTTAAAGATGATTCATAATTTAGCTACTCAAATTTAGATTAGATATAATAAGCTGTTTTGGCAATTTAATAAAAAATGAGTAAGTTAATTAAATAAAAGAAAAAATAGAAAGAAAATGAAATCGAGAATTCAAAACAAATTAGATTTGAAAAAGATGTTATTAAATTAAATGGTCCTTTAATAAAAGAAAACTAATTTTAATAATATGAAGCTGCAACTTTAAAAATACAAAATTTATGGAGATAAAAAAAATAACTAAAAATAATAGATAGAGTGGATGAGAAAAAAATAAATATTAATAATTTTTAAGACAGAATGAAAAATTGTGAAAAACAAATGATTTAGAATATATAATATAATTAATTAAAAAATATTCCAAATATATATCAATAAAACTAAAAAAATTAATAAATTGCTTAATAATAAAAAAACAAAAATACAATTTAAATTTAAAATTAAAAAAAGATGTTTCAAAATATTCAAATTAATAATATAATATTTAAGAATAATAAATAAAAAAAATGGAAAGAATAAGAAAAATAAATCTTGTTGAAACTAATAGAAGTATATGGAAACAAAGATTGGATTTCAATATGTAAGCATTTACCAGATAAAACACCGATTTAATGTTAATAAATGTATAACTAACTAATTAATAACATATAAAAATAATGAGAGTTTTATTTAAAATATAGCATATAAAATAATTATTAATACTTTTTTAAAAATATTAAAATATTCTAATAAAAAAATAATATTTAATTTTTTTTTATATATGTTTATTTTTACAAAAAACATTATACATTTAATAATATATAAATATCAAATACTTTAATGGATATTAGAAAGATTTTTGCAAAGTAAAAGAGGTGACTATTAAGAGTAAAAACTTTATTTGTCCATTTAAATCGTTATATTCGTCTACTTTATATAAAATTAGCTTTTAAATGTACTGAGTTTTAATCTCCTGTGATTAACTATATAGGAATTTATATTTTAGTTCTTTATCTATAACTTTTAGTTTCTCTTTCTTTAAAATGGAGAAATTTTCTTAATATATACATACGATCGCAATTTTGAGAAAATTTAAAAGTATTATTGCGCCTTCATTAAAATAGAGTTTTTTAAAAAATAACCGTATAAATTAAAAAATTTAAGAACATGAAAGTATATACTTTTTAAAATGTATAAAAATAAATAAATATATTATTAATTTATTATTATGATTATCCTTATAATATAAAATAAAAAATTGACTAATAATTTTAACCTTCATTTTAATATTCGATATTGATTGTATTTAAATATATATATTAAAGATATTTTTGATTTTATTTCTGTAAAAAATACACATATTAATTTTCTATTATGTATTAAATTAATAAATAATTGAAAATGAATATTTATTAATTAAAAATTAATATTAAATTAAAATGCATTTAAATTAAAAAAAAATTAGATATAAAAATATTAGTTTTTTTTTTAAAATTTATAAAAAAATAAATTATTTTCAAAATAATTATTCGGCATTAAATTCTTCTTCTGCTCTTGAAAACGTCATTTTAGTTATCACCTTTAATTTTATAAAAATTTAAAAATTAATTTTTATTTTTACTCTTGAATGTTTAGTATTACTTTCTAGATTAAATTAATTTTAATTTGTATTACACAATAAGTCATCATATTTAATTTTAAGTAATTCGATTTCTTAATATAATTCTAATAATTCTCTATTTTTATGATGAAGCTCGACGCTTTAACTTTCATATATTTTTTTATATTATTCATATTATTTTATTGTAATTTCCAATTCCCTCGAAACATTATCATAAGTTTCTCTCAAGCATAATAATTCAGTTTCATATGTTCTATTTTTATTTTTTAAATCTTAGTTAATATCTTTTTACTCTAAAAGCTATAAAAAATAATTATTTTTAATTTATTATAAATATTAATTTTATTAAAAACTTATTTTTAAGCTAAATCTGCTTCTCTCTTATATGAATTCATTAATTCATATACATTTACTAGTTCATTTCTTTAATCAATTATTGTTTATTTAAAAACGTTTATTTAATTTTGAGTTTCTTATTCATCTTGTTTTCCTGAAAATTATTGAAGTTTTAATTATTCTATTTCTTTTACTTATAGATCTTATTCTTTTTTTAATTACATACATTAATTGTATAATTCATTATTTTCTTCTTTTAATTAATTAGTTTATTTTTTTTAGTATTCTAATTAATTTTCAAATTCCAAACTTTAACTTTGTCTTTCCTTTTTTTGTTTAAAAAAAATAAATATATTTATTCATTTTTTATTTAAAAAAAAAAAATCTTTTTTTTTTTAATTAAATTAAAATATAATTTTTAAACTTTATTTATTTAATTTTAATGTTGAATATTAAATGTTTCTTATAACTTATCTATTTAAATTTCTAATTATTTTATATTTTATGTTTATTTTTCATTTTCTATTTTTAAATTAGTAATTATTTTTTCTTTTTCACTAAGATTTTATCTTAAATAACTTATTTCTAAATTAAAAATACTTTTTCTTCCACCACTTTCAGCTAATTACTTTAAAATTTTATTTTTAATTTTTAAAAAATAAACAAAAATACATTATTAGATTAAGACAGTCTTTCTTCATTAAGCAGTTTTTCCAAATTCGAAAACTTAGTTTTCCATAACTCAATTTCTGATTGCATTTTATTAAATTGAGTAATTTAGGAAATTTAAAAATCTATTTATGCTTACATTTCTGAATTTTTTTATTTTAAAAAGACATTATCTTATTTATATTAATTTAATTAGTCTTTAGTAAATTAAAGATCGATTTTATTATCATTTTCATCTTATTCCATTGTTTATTTAGTTATTTTTAACCTTTCAATTTCTTAATGTAAAGTGTCAAGTTGAGTAGTTTTTATTTTATTTTATTCAACAACTGATGCATATTCTTATTTAAGTACTTCGTATTTTTGGAAAATTTCTTTACTTTTATTCATAGCTTCTTTATATATTTTTGAATTTGAAGTATATTCGTTTTCTAGATCTTTGTTTCTTTTTTCATATTGAAAACATTTTTATTTTAAAAATTATTATTCAGCTTATTTTGATTTAATTGTTGATAATTCATTGTTTTCGTTTTATTTTAATTAATTGTTTAAGTTTTCAATTTCTTTATTTAAAATTTACTTTTCTTTAAAAAAAAATTGTCTCTCCTTTTCAAAATAATGCTTTTCTTTTTCTTAAATTTCTCTATCCTTTTTGTAAATCTCCAATTCATTTTAAATTCTAGTTTTTTCATTATGAATCACAATTAATTACTCTTTTAATTATCTTATTTTACTAATTTTAGTATATTGACTATATTCAGAATCATTGTTATCATAATTATTAGGCGATTAATTATCTTAGTTTAATTATATTGTTTTAATTTCTATTTAATTTAAACTTCTAGAATTATTCTAATTTGTTTTATTATTATCGTATATTAATGAATTATTAGTAACTTCAGTTTATATTGATTATTATTTTTCTATAGATAAATCTTAATTTGTCTTATTTTATGATTATTCTTTATTTTATATTATTATCTTTTGTTGTATTATTTACTTTTAATCAGATTCTATTTATTATTATATTAGTTACTAAATTAATTATTAATCTTTATTTTATTAATAAAATTTGCATTACTATCTTTAAGTATCTTCGTTTGAATTTTATTTCTACTGTTGTTTATATTTTAAATTATTTATTAAAAATGAAGATTAACACTAAGATGGTTAAGGTTATGTTTGCATTTAAAAATTATTTGCATGCAATTAATATTATTAATTACTTTATTAAGTTAAAGATTAGTTTTATTAAGGTTGTGTATTATAAGATAATAATTGTAAATTAGAAGATAATTATGATTACTATTATTAAAATTATTATTATCTTTCAGGTTATTTTGGCTATTTCTATTAATTATTTTGTTATTCTATTTACTCATATTATTATATTTTCCTTTCTTGAATTTATATAATTTTTAAAGATTAAGGGTTATAATCTATTTATTATAAATAATTTAATTAAGGATTTATTTATTATTGAATTTAATTAATAACATTTTATTGGATTTACTATAGTTATTATTAATGAATAGATTAATTATTTTGCTTCTAAGAAATATTAGAATTATTTAATAAGATTGAAGAATTATTATTTTAAGTAATTTTTTAAGAAATAGGAGAAGTTGAAAGTATTTTACCAAAAGAATACTCTTTTTATATAATTTTATTAATAAAAGATTATTATTTTTTTATTTGTTTAATTTCTCCAATTGCTTAGTTATTAATAGAATTAATTGTATCATTATTATTGTTTTATTAATTTGTATTTAAGTTTATATTACAGAATCTATTATTTAAATTTTGTGAATTTGGTATATGCAAGCTTTTACTTGGAGTAGGAATGAAAGTATCTTTAGAAGAAAACATTTTGTTAATATTAATTTGTTAGTTTTACTTTTATTAATTAATATCTATTGATTATTAATAAGCATGGAAATTAAAAATTTATTAATTATTTTATTGAATTTATTAATTCTATAATATTTATTATTATTGCATGTTTTATTATGTTGATTGAATTATACTTTGCTATAATTAATTATTTAATAGTTTTATTTATGATTCTTTGTTATTGTTATTATAATCATTTTCTTTTTAAATATCTTAAACTTGAATTTCTATAGATTTATGGTTTTTATGTTATAGTTATCTATAATATATTTTTTTTTTAAAAAAATATCATTTATTTAATGATTTGTTTATTTTTTTATATAATATATATCAACTTTGGAGATACTTGTAAATCTTAAAATTATTTATTTGATATATCTATTTATATCTATGGACAGCATGTTTTCATATAACTACTTTTTTCTCTTGTTACTTCTGTTTTAAAATTTTATTATGATTTTACACTTCCTTAGCTTGTTTTTCTATTTATTTTAATCATATTTTATAAAAATTTTAAGTTATTATTAAATAAGTTTTTAAGTCTTTATTAATATTTTTTTTATATTTTTTTTTTTTTTTTTTTTTTTTTTTTGAATAAAATAATAATTTAAATTGTTTATTGTTTATTTTTTTTAAATTTGTTTTAATTTACGAAAATAGTGATTTTTTATATTCTTTACTATAATTGTATATAATATGTTAAAATAAAAATAAGAATATATATCTTGATATTAAATTTTAAAGTTGGAAATATAATTAGTTTTTATAAAAAATAAATTTTAAATTTTATATAAATATAAACAAAAGATAGTTTACATTTAATAAAAAATATTTATTTTCTTTTAAATATTAATTATTTATTTATTATTAATTAAATTATTTATTTCTTTAATAAATATAAAAAAGTAAAAATAAGTTATGATTTATTCATTTCAAACTGAACATCTTCAAAATTAAAATATTCATTAATTTTTAAATGAATCTGAATTTAATTATAATGCAAGTAATTAAATTTATGAATAATAAGTTTAATCTAATTTTTAATGTTCAAAAGAATAATCTTAAAAATGCTAAAACTTATAGGAGAATATAAGCTAGAATTAAATTTAGGACTAAAAAGTAAATACTTACGATAAAATAATTTTATTTTGATATAATAAATCAAAACAAAATTTAAAATTATTTTAGAAATATTTAATAAATAATTAAAAATGAAAATTTTAATTTATATTTTATTCTATTCAACAATAAAATAAATACTTTATTATATTAATATATATATTATTTATTTAGATAGATTAAGCATCTTCTAATTAAGTTTAATAAACAAGTAAACCCAATAATAGATAATATTAAATTTTGAATAAATAAAACGAATTAGAGATATTAAAATAATAACTTTAAATAAACTTTTTAAATGCATAGAAAACTTTATAGTTATAATCTCAATAATCTCAATAAGATTTATCTTATAAAAAGCTGATTATTAATAATAACTTTAATTTAGCTTTTGGATCAGAAAATTTTTAAAAACTAAAAAACTAAAATCATATTAATTTATACCTATATACAGAAAAATATTTAAATCCAATATATAAAAATTATTTTTAATAAATTTTCAATATTAATTTTAAATAAAGTTTTATTTATTAATAAACTTTAGGAAATTACAATAAAACTAAGTTATTCAATTCAAATAATTAAACTTAAAGAGAAAAGTAATCAAATTAATGTCAGTATTTAATAAAATAATAAATTGAATAAATAAATTAATAAAATAAAAAATGGATTTATTAAAAAGAAATAAAACTTTAATAACTTAGATAAGAAAAATTTTAAAAAGAAATGAAAAACTGTACATTTTAGCCTCTAATATATAATAAAACAAATATAATTGGAAATAAATCCAAATAATTAAACTTTTTTAAAAAAAAATTAACTTACCTCTAATTAAATAAATAAAAACTTAAAAACTAAATAATTAAAACTTAAAATGACGAAACGAATATTAGATAGAAAGATTATGATTAAACTAATTAACTTAATAAATCTGATTTTGAATTTTAAGACAAAAGTATTAGTTAAAAATAAAATAGTTTAGATTATAATAAATATAATTAAGAATAAGAATTATATAATTTCAAATAAGAGAAGATAGATTAAACTGAAAATTAAATTGCAAATAATAATTAGAACACATTTCAATGATATAATAGTTGTTATATTTAAAGTAAGTATAATAAAATATATGTTTAAATACTATTGATTAATATAAAAATATTTAAATATTTTTTTAATTACTTTAATATTTTTTTAAAAAAAATTACGAATAAAAATTTAAATAATTTATATATTATTTTTATAATTTTTTGTATTTTTGTTAATTATGCTTGCTTTTTGTTTAAATTATATTATTTTGATAAAAAAAATAGTAAAATAATTAAATTGTTATATTACAAAAAAATTTATATATGGATATACTAAATTAATTAATAGAAGAAGAAAATTTTAAAGATGAATCAAAAATGTTCGATTAAAATGATGATTTACAATCATGTATATAATAATTTTTTACAAATTTTTATTTTTAATTTATAATTTAAATGCAGGCATTGATATTGAAGAATTTCAAAAAAAAATAAGAAAGAGTTAAATTATAAAATATAAATAAAATTAATTTGATTCTAGTGAAGATGATAATTATTTAAATAAAACAAGTTAAAGCAAATAAAGTATTGTTTCATAAGCAAATAAAAGTGTTTCTAGTATTTAAAGCAAATAATCATATATTAGTAAATAATAAAATGCAATTCAAAAGACAAATTAAAATAATATAAATGCTTTAGCCTAAAAAAAAATTTAAGGAAATATGATGATCCAGAATTAGAAAGCATAATGAAATCAAATAACTTAGAACAAAAAATAAAAGAATTACTAGCTAGATATAGATAGGTTTAAAATAATTTCGAAAGAGAAAAAAATTTGTATTTTTAATACAAAATTATTTTACATTTTTTTATTTATTATCTAAAATATAAAAGGAGAATTAAATTAGAAAAATAAATTAATTAACAATAATCTCATTCGGGAGTATCATTCAATAAAAACAATATCAATGAAAAACCATTAACAACTTTAAAATAAGCTTAAAACTAAAACTAAGATTCTAATTAAGTACTTTTCATATAATATTAAATAAATAAAAAATAAGGAAAATATAATAATGAAATAAGAAATACAATCTTTAAAAAAAGAATTAAACCAAAAAGAAAGAATTTTAAATGAATTAATAAGCTAAGTATTTATTAAAATACTCTTAAAATAAATTTATATTTATTTTTATTTTTATTTTATAAAGAAAGCATAAAACGATATCGGATTAGATTTCGTTGAATAACCTAAAGTATAAAGATTAGAAAATGAACTTAAAATTTTAAAAAAGAAAGAGATGAATTCTTTGCAAGTAGATTTGATAAGGTTTAATAAATATATAATATTTTATTTTCAGAAATATTATCAACATTTAGATATATTATTAGAAAAATGCAGAGCTATTAAAAGATCTTTCATATTAAAATAATAAAATGAGAATTAAAATAGAAGATTTAGAATATAAACTTAAAAATAAAATTTGATTATTATTTAAAAATATATATATAATTAAATATTATTAAAACTAAAATAATGATATATATATACATATATATTATATTCAAAATAATTAATTATTTTATTAAATTTTAAATGCAATATAATTAATTTATTAAGTAAGAAAAATTTATATTTATTTTTTTTAAAATATAAAAAGCCCTATTTTTTATTTTAATAAAATTTAATTTTTTTAACTTTTTTAAAAATGAATTTAAATCTATTGATTATTATTTTTATTATATTAGTTTAAATAATATTATGTAAGAAAAAAATTGACAAACAAATATAAAACCCACAAGATAGTTATTAATATTTAAGTATTAATAAAATTGTATATACAGTTAAAATAAAAAATAATCAATTATATAAATAAAAAAAAGATCCAATCAATTCTTATTTTAAGATAAGCACATTTTATAATAATAACGATAGTCTTGAGACCAAATTAATGAAAAATATATTATCTTGTAGAATTGATAAAAATGACTAAATTGATTTAGTTTATAATTATGAAAACAATTTGTTTATGTAAGAAATATAAAATCACTTATAATAAAAAAATAATTTAACTTATATTTCAATTAAAAATAATAAAATAACATATATATACATATATATATTTTTTATAATAATTTATTAATTTTTTTTTCTTAGCTATTTTATTTGATTTATTATATATTTAAGGACTTTAAATGTATATAAAAATAATGGGTATTAGCAAACTTTTAAAGTTGTTGAAGGTTTTTATCCTATCATAATAAACATTGATAATAATGAAAATAATAATTAATAAAATTTATTTTTGATTTCTAAAGTAGTTTTATCATAATTATTTTCAATTTATAATTTAAAATTAGGAAATGAATGGAGTTTTGTTAGTAAATAATTTTTAAGATAAAAAATATGAATGGATTTTAACACAAATATTTAAAATAAATGAAATTAATGAAAAATTAAAAGTAAAAATTTATATTTAAAATCTATTAGTATTAATAATAAATAAAAATCTAGCTAAATATATAAAATATTTTATAAGTCAAAATAAAATATGAAGAATAAAGCAAACAAATAATAGTTATTAATTGTGAAGATTAAAAAAATAAATTATATTATTTAATTTTGTAAATTTATTTAAAAATTTTTTAAAACAAATATTTTTTTTTTTTTAAAATACAGAATTACAAAGGGATAAAAATCAATAGATTTCAAAATTTTAAAATAAAATAATTAGTAATTTAATTTACTTTTTTATGATTTTTAGACTAAAAACTATTATATTTGTATTAATAATAAAGTAAATAATAAATTTAAAATATTTATTTTCAATAATTAAATATTGTTTAAAATAGCTTTTTTTAAATGATAAATTTTAATTAGAAACGAAAGAAAGAATATTATAATTGTATGAGTATATACCTTAATAAATGATGATAATAATAACAGAACTATATCCTTACATATATTACTTATAAATAGAAAATTAAAATTTTGAACTAAAAGAAGCTTTAATAATTTAGGCTGATTAATCAATTCAATAAGAATAACTAAAGTTAAGTTTTTGCTAATAATTTTTTTACTTAAATTTTTATGAAGATATTAAAATTAATTATTTTTGTTAACTTGAAAATAAGTTATCATATATATTCTAGTTTTCTGAAACTTAAAGTGTCAAAAAATAAAAAAGCCCAGACTCTTTTATTTTTTAAGATTTGGATGTATTTAATAAGGATAATAAGGACTAGAAAATTAATAATTAAGAATTATTTGAAAATCAAATAATTTTAATAGACATAAATTAAAAGCATGAATCAACTTTTTTAATTAAAAAATAAAACTATTTCTTAATGTTGTAAAATACTCATCCTTCTTTTGACGGTAATAAAACTATTATTAAATTATATATTATAATATTTAAAATAATAGATCTTTGGAATACTAATTTTTGGTTTATTTTAATGGCATATTCTTTTTTCGCGATAACTATATTAGGTTCTATTCATTTTTACTATAATGCTGGAAAGGCTGTTTTTGGAACTGAATTTGTATATTTTTTTAATATATTATATTTTTATTTTTTTTAAATAAAAATTTAAAGTTAAAACAGAAAATTGAAAAAGAATAATAATAATGGAGAAATGAGTTTTCCTTACAATAAACAGTAAGAAAAACTACCGTTTGATTTGATTATTTATAAATAATATTTTATTTTGCTATATAGAAAATATTTTAAATAATTATATTTAATTATCAAATTTATATAGTTTTTAAATAAAAATGAAATAATAAATTTTTATTATTAATAAATAATTTTATTTTAATATTTATTTGAAAATAAATATATATTTATAATTTTTAAGCTTATACGGAATAAAATAATAAAATATTAATATATAATATATATAAATAAATAAACAAAATGATTTAACCAAATTGCAATATAGATGGATATAACACAGAACAGAAAGATCAATTAATAATTCATTACACTTTGAAAACAGAATCCTTAGTCTCTGAAGTAAACGAACTTTCTCTTATAGTTGAAACATTATTGACTGATCAAAAATTATTAAGAGAAAAATATTATACACTTAAACATAGATATAATAACCTGACAAATCCATAATAGAAGAATAATTAGATATATGAAATAATAAATAATGCATAAAATAAATCATAAACATCACCAAGGAGAGTTATATAAAACATAAATAATATTTATTAGGACAAAGTATTTATTTAATAATAATTAAGAGAAAGAGTTACTTAATTAGAAGATGAAATTGCAAAAACAAGGTGCGAAAATTTACAACTAAGGGAAAATTTAAATAAATATAATAATATTTAGGAAAATGAAGAAGAAAAAGAGGAAATAACAAGTAATATGAAAAATAAGATTTTATAAGTATAATCTTTTTAAATATTATCAAATAAAAATAAGAATTCTAGTGTTTCGTCTAAAAATTAATATACTAACTGAAAACTATGATATATTTTTTAGTAAGATTATTATTTTTGTTATTTATATATGATTATATATAATAAATACTTTAATTTATAAAGATTTTTTTTTTATTATAAAGATAATTAAAAAATGAAAGTTTGATTTTTTTTATTTATGTAATATAAAATATTCAAAAAAAATAATTGTGATAATAAATAATTATACTGTAACTATTAAATGTTATTATATATATATATATATATATATATATATATATTTATAGACAGTTTTATATATAAAGTTTTTTGTATAATTTATTTTTTAAAGTTTAAATATCATTAATTATTAAAACCTTTTAGTTTTTTAGATAATAAATTTCTTTATAACTTTTTTTAATTATATTTATTAATATTTACATCAATGTTATTTAATTTTTTTTGCAGTTCATCCCAATATTATGAAAATTTCGATTCTTTATCATTATTATTATATTGCATTTATATATCAAAACTATCATAATTATTAAGAAATTAATTTTTAAAATCTCTTTTATTTTCTTATAAGCTTTGATATCTTTTAGTTTCTTTTTAATTTTATAAAATTTTTTAATTTGTATGTTCTTATATTATATTATTATTTCTTAGTACTGTTTTTCTTAAGCTATGCAAGTTTACTTTTTTTCTTTATTCTTAATCATTTTTTGATACCAAAAATTATTAATTTTAAATGGAGTTAGTTCTAGGCAATGAACAATAAAATTTATTATAAAAGCTAAGGCCTAAATTTAAATTTCTAATTTTTTATTTAGAAGAGTTCTTTATGAAATCTTATTCTTATTTATTATATTCCATAATGAATTCCTTTGTTTATTATCTACTCTAAAAAATATAAGATTTTAAATAGTTTTTATTACTATTTAGACTACTAAAACTTTAATTTAAACTGTTATATATTAATTTTTTTTTGGTTAAGTATACAATAATAGATTTTGCTTTGATTTACTTTAATAATTACGATTTTTTTATAAATTATAATTCTTTATTTATTATAATTATTTTTAACTTTATTTTAAATTATTAAAAGTAGAGGTTTTATCATATAATATTTTCTATTTTTCCTGAACATCTTAATTTTATTAAAATTTATCCTCATTGGCAATATTTAATTGATTAAATTCATTTTTTTTTTATTAAATCTCATTATAATTAACATATAGTTTATTTTGAGAAATAGAACTTCCAGTAAATGAGTTACCTTTAGTTTTTTTATTAAAGATTCTTTTAGTATCCAAATTTTATAAATCAGTAATATCAGAATCAACATGAAAAGTTTTAATGCAATTAGTTTTTCGGGATAAATCAGAAATAAAAATATTTAATTCATCAAAATCAAATCTATTATCTTCATTGATTTAGAGCATTTAAACTAATAGATCATAAAGTACATTTGTATATAATTTTTTAACTTATTTCAAATACTAATTCATTTTTAACTCATCTACAGCGAAATCTGAAAAGTTATATATGTCCTATACACTCCTCATTAAGCTCATTTCTAATGCACAAACTCCTAAAGAAAAAACATCACTTTTTTAAGCATTATGTGTAGGTTTTAATTATCTATGACCTAAAGATTTAAATAAAAAAGGAGACAAATAATATTTATCCTCAACTCCAAATAAAAATTGTTAATATTATGTTATATTATTATTCATTAATTATATATTTTATATTTTATATATTTTAGATTATTTGTCAAATAATATTGTCGAAGGTTATATATATTAATGATATATTTATTTATTCTTTAAATATATAAGACCATTTATTATATTTTCTATCATTCTAAATATTTCTCTTTCTGCATAATTTGTATTCTTTTTTTTTCTATAATTAATTTAATCATTTAATGTTTTAGGTAAGTATTCATAACTAATATATATTTTAAAGTATTTTGAACAATAATCGTTTTTTTAGCAATTTATTATTGATAATATTCTTATTAAATTTTCTTAATTATGAGTTTGGTATATCTCAGCTTTTTATTACACTTTTTAAAAGTCAATATAATTTAGATATTAATTTTATTATAAAAAATAATATGTTTTTGATTCTTTAAATTAATATATATTGCCTTTTCCATAAGGATATTTATCTGAATTTCTTATAAAATCAGATGCTTAGTTTATTAAATTTATCGGTTATTCATCTGATTAAAAACTTAAAATATAGTTTTTGCTTTATAAATAGTGAGATTCAGATATTCCCATTGAAAATTTGACTTTTTTATAATATTTAAAGTGTTTCAATTAAATATTTGTTAAAAATATAAATTTTATTTAAAGAATTAATTTATATTTATTATTATTATAATTTAAAAAAATGTTAAAAATTTAATTTTATTATATTTTAGTAAAATATATATAATATTATATTTAAAATCTTAAATTTCTCTTAAATTTAAAATTATATATATTAATTAATTATTATTAATAGAACAGTCTATATTTATAAATTTATAAAAATATAATTAATATAAATAATTAATCACATAAATATTTATTTAATATTTTAAAATGATTAATATTTAAATAAATATATATTTTATATGTTTATAAATAAAATTCTAATTATTATAAATACAAAGAAAAAAATGACTTGTCTAAATAGTTTAGAAATGTAGAAAATAATATAAATTTTATAATCAGAATAACATTTATAAAACATAGAAAAACGCAAAGACTTAGCTTAATTTTTACGCAAATATATAACTTAATTTAAGCATTTATAAGGAGACCCAATACATTTTTTAATGAATTTATCTTTAAATTTAAATTATTTATTCGTACCGAAAGATAGGATAATATTCAGCTAAAACTAGAATGACAAGATTTTGTATTTTATATTAGATGGTTAAGTTCAATTTTATAGTAACAAAACAGATGAAGAGTTAAATTAAGAATTATATTGGTAAAAGCAGGCTTAAATTTAAGAATAAAAAAGAAATAATCCAAATCTTCCATTAAGTGAAGAAGAAAAAGTCCTATAATATTACAAAATAAAAGAAGACGAAGAAATATTTAAAATAAATAAGAATAATAAAAAGTTTTTTAATAATGGAATTCTTCTTTTAAAAAAAGTAAAATTGCTTACAAAAGGAGACACTTTTGGCCTCGATGAAATTGATAATGCATTAACATGTGTAGCAAAAACAGACGCAAAATTAGCAATAATATCTTAATATGATTATATATAAAGTTATTCTAAATACAAAGAAAAAAATGACTTTGTATTTTAGGCTCTTAAAAATTTACTTTATTAAGAATCTATCGAAGATAGGCTTATTCATTTTATGGCAACTAAATCGTCCTATAAATATATTGACGCATTTGAAAAAATATTAAGTGAAAATTCTATTAACATAAAAAATATTTATATTATTAAGAAAGGAATAGTTGATTATTATGTTAATTTTAATAATATTAATGATAGAGGCATAAAACTCATACAATTTTAAGAAGGAGATGTTTTTGGTTATGAATTGTTTAAATAAAATTAAAATTTTAAATATACAGCTTTAACAGTATCAAAAGATAATTAAATTTTATAAATATCTGAAAAAGATATAAACTAAGAAGTAAAATTTAAAGAAATTATGATAAAAAAAGGACTATAATTTAACAAAAAGTTAATCTCATTAATGAATAATTCCAATCATATAATCTTTTAAAAAAACAAAGGAACTAATGAAAAAAATTAAATATTAATTAATAAAATAAGATTATAAAGTAGTGATTCTAAAAAAAATGTTTAAAATAATAAAAATAATATAAATAATAACAGTAATAGTTAAAAACAAATAGAAATTAATAAATTTAAACAAAAAAATGATATTTATATGTAAAATCCATATCTTTTGAATAGATATAGTACTTAATAATAAAATAATATTTCTAATTAACAAAAAAAAGAATAGTTATATTTTAATTCTGAAAGTCAAATAAGTTTGAAAGAAATTAGTAATTAATAAATAAAAAACAGATAATCACTTTAACATATAGGATATTAATCTTAATAAAATTAAGATATATAAAAATATAAAGTCAAAACATTAAATTACATATAGGAATTAAAAAATATTCAATTTGAAAATTAAAATAAAGAATAAAAATAGAAAATTGATGTAATAATTAAAAAAGACAGTGATAATATTTTAGATAAATAAATAAATAAAACTTAAAGTAAAAAAAAAAATATTAAATAAAAAATATTTATATATAATATATAA